>NC_079906.1:12028806-12050795 GCF_024868665.1 Triplophysa rosa | reverse complement strand
ATATTAATCAACTGTTTTCAGCGTGACAAACATTATGCGGTATTGAAGTGCGCATGCCCAGTGGAGGTAGCTGTATCCCTTCTAGTCAAAACCACTCAGCTGCGCGACGCCATGTACAGGTAATTGGTTCGATACGTTGCGCTATGTTCAAGCTAAGTGGAACGTGACATCAAAGTACCGCGAATGCCATTCGAAACCATACGGAGTAGTGTGCTCTCGCGGTACATATGTCACATGCGGACTAGTCTGCACAGCGCCGTATAATCTTGAATTCTCCCACAATTCACGTGGTTCGCGGTGGAATTGCCGCGCGCCAGCCGCGTTTTAAGCCGATGTGGCTGCCGCTTAAATATAACACGCCACTTTAAAGGAAAATGTGTCTTGATGACAAAGGTCCTCATTTTCTGTGTTTGAGAAATCCACAACGGTTAAAGTGAGTATTTTTGTCTCTGTTGTCCGTAAATATTGTTTAGCTAACGTTACACAGGATAAGAAAGATAGCTAGTATGCACGAACAAACGATGCATTCTGGGTGATTTCAAACGTTTGAATAGAAATTATTTGTTGCTAATTTTGTAGAAGCCTAATGCACCCCATTGTATATAAATTATATTTGTCGAAAGCAGGGAATAAAAAATACATATTCAGTTATGACTGAAGGACATAAGGTCTGACAAGTGCAGTCTGTATTTGCAATCCTTGCTGAATAAAAACAGTTGGTCATCCTGCCTGGTTTTATCTGGTTTAAGAGGGGTTTTGACCACATTTACTATATAACTGGTCAAGCTAGTCTAGTTGGTGAGGCTGTAAAGGCCAAAGTACCTTGAAGTCGAGTCACTTGATTAACTGTAGGGTGACCACCACACGTGCAATGTGGACAAATGCGACCTCCGGAGGACGCACCAGAAATCCTGGCCAGGACATATGGAGTTTAAATGGACCCAAAACTCACGCGCATGGAATCCGCGCGTGCACGCGCTATGCAAACGCGCATAATGATAACCACGCGCGGAAAGCTGCTCCGCGAGGGCGCATTTAAACTCCGCGAGCGAGCAGAACAGTATCCGCAAGCGGAAAAGAATCCTCGCGCAGGCGCATTTCTGCTCTGCGAGCAAAAACTCAGTCCGCGAGCAGAGGCTTTGACGAGCGCGCGGGCGATTCTCTCTATGCTCTCGCAACTGCTCAACACTTGCTCGCTCGTTGAGTTGACTTCTGAGACTTTGGAGGCGGGACAATGGCAGACTTATCCGATCCTTTGATTGGTAACTTTTAACATGCACTCACCTACATGCAGTCACCTACAGATTACATGTCTTACTACCGAATGATTAGTGTATTACCTTGCCTTAGCTATGTGTTAGTGTTTTAACAAGTGACATTTTGATTTCTTACATCTGTCAACAAAAATTATGCTATATAATATAGCAGTTAAACTTACATGTCATGTATGACCTATTTAAAACATACTATAATAATATAATTAAATGTCTCCTGTAGTCATTAAATTTGAGTTATCTAATATCTGTTTACTGGCATAGCCCGTTTTAATATTTTCAAAACAAATAAAGCAAAACAAATAAATTATTTAAATTAAATTTTAGAGAGTACATCATATTGTAATTTATAATAACTTGTGCTTTGAGTTATACTGTTGTAGCCATTTATTAATTCTCATTTTATAACAATTTCATGAAAATTATTAACAATACAAAAGCAATTATGAATACACATACCAAACTATTTATTTCTAACTTCCTGTCAAGATGCCAAATATGTAAATCCAAAGCCAAGGGCATACATAACACTGTAACCCAAGTTTAAAAACGGAAAAAAGTATCGTGTTATGCCAAATTAAGACGTCTGTACAACGGGTAAGATACATGTCGGAGACTGTAGGTGAGTGCATGTTAAAAGTGACCAATCAAAGGATCGGAGAAGTCTGCCATTGTCCCGCCTCCAAAGTCTCAGAAGTCAACTCAACGAGCGAGCAAGTGTTGAGCAGTTGCGAGAGCATAGAGAGAATCGCGCGCGCGCTCGTCAAAGCCTCTGCTTGCGGACTGAGTTTTTGCTCGCAGAGCAGAAATGCCCCCGCGCGAGGATTCTTTTCTGCTTGCGGATACTGTTCTGCTCGCTCGCGGAGTTTAAATGCGCCCTCGCGGAGCAGCTTTCCGCGCGTGGTTATCATTATGCGCGTTTGCGTAGCGCGCACGGATTCCATGCGCGTGAGTTTTGGGTCCATTTAAACTCCATAAGGACATCTCCGGGAAAAATGGCGCTTAAGATCAACCTAATTAACTGTCATTTCTGGACTGTCATTTCATCTGCTGCTTTAGCCAAATTTAGGCTCGCCACTATTACTGGTTGTATTATATTTGTATATAATTATGACATTTATATTTACAGTAGTACCTCAGAACTGTGTGGCTTTGTGAAAACAGTTGACCTTGGCATGTTGCCTTTTTCTCGGTACTCGATTGCCCAAGAGCTGCAGACAGTTTAGAACTGCAGTCCAGCAGCTTGTAAATCAGTTTTCTCAACTGTACTCTCATACTCGCTCGCACTTAAACTCTCTTACTCATCTGAAGAAGAGATGCCCCACGGGATGGTGAGTGGGACTGATTAAGACAGGAAGAATTTGATTCAAGTTTTATTCCTCTTGAGAGTGGCAGCAGGATATTAATCTGACCAGTGTTGCTTATAAGCCACTGGCTCTTGAACACTTTATTGTGGAATACGTTTTGTTCTCAATCAAGCTACCCAAGTACTTGAAGAAGTCAGTTTGAACAAGCATCCATGTCCTTTCAACTCTCGCTCTCGCTCTTGCTCTCTCTCTCGCTCTCTTTGCGTGTATGTTTGTGCATTTGTGGACATTTTCTATTGATCATGGCAATATTCATCAAATTATAATTAAATGCTGAATAATGATATAAATAGTTGTGGTGGAGCAATGCTGTAGAGTCTTGGTAAAGTTTTGCAGATTCGTGCTGTGGACACTTTGTTGCATAAATGTTTTGGTGAATCAGGTTCCAAAATAACTCAGACAACGCGTGCACACTGCACACAATCAGGTTTAGTGACCCCTTAGTGACAAGTCGAAAAGTTGCGATGCATTTGTCTGATCTCCTAATTGAAGTCTGAATAATATATTTTTTTAGTTTAGGTGGCAAAACAAAGGCAAACAGAGAGATTCTGTAGACAGACTAGAGAATAATGGTCTATAGCATTCCCCACTGCTACAGATGAAATATGCAGCTTTAAAGAAGCTTCCACCTTGAGTTTTGTTTCTATGGCAACTCTATTCTGCCCTCTGATAAAAGACCCATTATGATGTTTTGCAGAGGATTTGAGACAATGTGAGTGTTTTTTTCTGAGATTTGTTTTGTGAAAGTGACAGTTTTTAATGGGGCTTGCAGGTAGTGTTTTGGTCTGTTCACAACTGACCAACTGATTTTTACAACTGATTTTTTTACGTAACTTACAGGTTGTCAAGATATAATTTTCTTGTACATAAATATAGAAAATTCAATTATAGGCTCTGAAATACTGTTTTGTTATGTTCAGATTCTGGAGAACAGTAACTGTAGATTAAGTTGTTTACAGAAACATTTGCAATCTGTATGCTCTATAGGGATGTAACGATTCACTCAGCTCACGATGCGATGCGAGTCACGATTCTGATCTCACGATGCGATTTATTCACGATTTACTCACGATTTATTTTTACAAAATGAGTTGAAACAAATTAGAAATGAACAACTTCCCTTGCATTATTTCTTAAATGCTTCACGTTTCTTTGTATAATAAAATTATGTTTTATTTTAAATATCAAAACTAAACTGCAATTTTATAACAAATTAATAATAGAAAAAGTCTCTTTAATATAAACAAACTAATACTGTCTGAGCTTTTCTTGGATTTTTTTGCATTTAAGAAATATCAGCATGTCCACGTTTAGATTTGCAGTGAAAATAGCGGCCCCTGCTGTTCAAAAAAATGTATTGCGGTTCAGTTCACACCTCAACCGATTTGAATCGTCACTCATTATAACCGATTTTCAACCGGCTCACGGTGAATCGTTACATCCCTAATGCTCTAATAAACCTTATGCGATCGTGCAGTATGTATTGAACGTGTATTTATATATTTAAGGATTTATGTAACTTTGTTGGCAGTCTACAGGCAAACAAGATTATAAGTACAAGGTTACAGCTATAAGCTTTTAAAGAGTACATAACATGAGATCATGAAAATTACATTTCATTGCCGTGTTTGAAAAGTAAGCAGTCTGCCAAGTTGTAAATCCGAAGGTGAATGAATAACATAGTTATTGGCTTGGAAAAAAAGGAGTCGACTCTGAATCAAGCAAACGAGTCGTCCCTAGTCCGATTCGCGAACCGCCATGGATTTACATCACTACGTATAGTCCCCGCCTACGTTTTGCTAGGACTGCCCGTGAAAACTTCACTCTTCTCCCCCAAACACTGTAGCTCGTGAGCCTCATTTGCGGTATACCAATCACAGCAGACTAGACCATCTGACCAATCACAGCACACTAGACCATCTGACCAATCACATCAGACTATGCTAGCGGAAAGGAAGGGATTAGACAGATGAATCGCGGAACTAATCATTTGAGAGTCAGTCAAGAAGTAAGGTTAAAGTAACTAGCTATTATTACGAAATAATAGTGTTTTTACACCTTCTATGTACATAAACTTGTTGTTGGACACTCCATAAACAAAGTAGGACCTTAAAAATCCCTAGTTATGTACTCTTTAAAGGTACAGTGCGGGATGTTTTGTATGATCTATTAACAGAAATGCAATATAACATACAAAACTGTGTCTTTAGATGTGTTTATTACCTTAGAATAAACCAGTTGTATCTACATAGGGAGCGGGCCTATCTACATCGAATTTGTTATGTTGCGCAGCCATGTTTTGTACAGTAAGCTCTAACGGACAAACAGCTCTACAGAGCGCTTTTCGTATATGTTGGTCTTCGTGTGTGTTTTTAGACGCAGCTTGCGTCATCACTGAGTTGAAGACGCACAAAGTAGTAAGTCGTAGTACGGAGAGGAGGAGGAGGAGTAGTCGTCGTCTAGCTGAAGCAACTGATTGTTCTGTCTTAGAAGTTTTGATAAAATGGAGGACCATGCGTATTGTGCACAAGCGCCGACAGAGCATGAATCTCCGTCGTCAAAGAAGCGCAAACGTGATGCTGCCAGACGAATTAGAGACAAACGGCGGCAGAAATCCAGGATAAACATCGGTGTATCTATTACCAGATGGAAGGCACTGTTGAAAGACAAATGTTTTCAAGGCGACGCCGAAGTTGCCTGTTTTCTGCTAGACTGGTAAGATAATTCAACATTTTCAATGTTTCCACTTTTTCAATGTTTAACAAACAACTGTTTTGTTGAAACGGTAACGTTAGCATTTTATACAAATGGCCATATAACCTCCGAATAATAATGTTTTTCCGTCCCTGCGGTACGTACTCCGGTTGTTCCTGAATTTACAAAGGAGGAGACAAACGTCTACTAACTTACACCTAACTGCCTATGTCACTGTCAGATCAAACGCTTTGAACAGCGTTGCTATTTATGATTAGCTAACTTTAGTTACTTCACTACTCTCAGCGTGTACTAGATAGCACGCAAGAAATATATCTAATTATAGAATTGTAACAGTAACTTTCGCAATAGAATACATGTTAAATGATTAATTACGTTAATATATTGCCTTACCTGCTTGTATCACTACTATCCGCTGTCTCAGTAGACGACATCTTTTTTTACTGTTGCGGCCTCCGTCGTAATTCGAAAGGGAGGGGTGGGCAAATGACTCAGAGATTCGTTGCAAAACTATAATACAAAGCTAGTGGCCGCTGATTTTCAAGAACTGTGCCTTTAAGTGATTTTTCTTATTTATTTTTTAAAATTTTATGTCAGGTGATGAATTTTATTTGAAAGTGAAGTGAAAGTGACCTATTTGTCAGGTATGGTGACCCATACCCGAAATGTGAACTCTGCATTTAACCCATCCAGAGAGTAGTGAACACGCACAGCAAGTGGTGAACACACGTACCCCCGGAGCAGTGGGCAGCTATCACTGCAGCACCCGGGGAGCAAGTGGGGGTAAGGTGCCTTGCTCAAGGGGTCCTGAGAATCGAACCGGCAACCTTCTGGTCACGAGTCCGACTCTCTAACCATTAGGTTTCTATTTTCTGTCTTTGCATTAAAATATGATATGTTTATTGTATTTTTTTAAATGATAATTTCTGTAATGTTTTACCTTATCAAATATGTTTACCAGTTTGCAAAATATTTTATGTTTCTGAAACAATATTAATGTGAAATTATGTACTGTACTACAAGAGGTTGCGTCACACAGTTTGTATTTATAGAAAATAGGGTGAAGTTGGAATTCAGTTTCCTTTTCTTCTAGTATTATGTCAATCACGATTCAATCATGAGTAAGTCCTGCAGTCAATAAAACAGAACTTACGTGAGAACCCATCAAAATGATGAATCTTTTTGTCTTTCAGGGGCCATTTTTGATGAGTCTGCCAAAAAGGACGATGAGGTGTTCCGCATGGCGGTGGCAGATCTCAACCTCAACAATGAGATCCTGGAGACAGAGAAGATCACTGTGTCCGTGGAGTTTGTAGATGGCAACAACCCTTTCCAGGCGGTGCAGGAAGGTATGTCATTTGAGTATGTAAATGAGCTGTGTTCTGAGTCATGTACATTTTGATATCCATGCCCTTAAAGTTACAAACTTAAGGGATCGACAGACAGAAAGACAACAGACTTACAGTATGGATGGATGGTAGAGAGAGACAGAAAGAAATGAAAGGATGGACGGACAAATGGGACAGCTTGCAGTGCAACTGAATATACAGAAATAAATAATACATTTGAACTGGAGTGGACTAAACGGTGTAAACACAGCAATATACCGCATTTGCTGAGAAAAACAGATGTAGGCAGCAGAGTCAAAACAAGTCAATGTTTACCCTGTCCATGCACACAGTGTAAGAACTGTGGAGTCTTATGACAGTAGGCAGGGATGACCTTCAATGGCACCCTCTGTTACACTGTGGATGGATCACCCTGTTGTTGCATGCATTCTTCATTTCAGAAAACATGCCTTGAAGAGGGTGGAAGACATTGTACATGATGTTCATTAATTTGGACACCGGTACACTCTGAGCCATCACCTCCAGTAACAGTGTTTGCATAAGACAAACTAGAGTGTAACCTGCATTTGTTTACTTGAGGTTAAAAATATACACATTATATGATGAATAGTGTGGTTGAACTTTAAAGCTTTTATTTACAGGCGAATCCTTAATTCATGGATTTAACTTTGAAATTCCTGAATTATTTAACTAAAGGGTAAGAATAAGCCAATTTGTCTGTCTCTTAATCATTAGAATAAAGTATCGCCTCAGTCTACCGTTTTATATGCTTGCACAGCCTTGGCATTATGTAATTGTCTGGTCCCACCACTTTCATGGCTTTATATTTTGAGGTCAGCATTATCACAGCCTCTAATATTTGATTTAAGATCAGTGGAACGATCCCATAATGCCACAGTGCTGTGGTTCCCTCAAATTAGTGCTGTTTGTTCTTGGAGCAGAGCCACTTTCTGTTATCCTGTGAAGAAAGCGGGCAGGTACAAGGCTCTTGGAGCTTTGCCATTCATGCATCAGCAAGTTTCGCTGTGAGTTCAGTTAACTAGCACTTATTCTCACTTTGGCATCTTTCTCTGTATTCTCCGTCTACTCGCAAGCAATGTAGTTTTGTCCGCTTGTTTTATCTCCATTGATATTTCGACAAGCCTGATACTAACCACTTAGTTTAAAAACTAAGTTTTCCCATATTTTGAAAAATTGGACATTGTGCTCGACCGTGCTCGGCGTAACATAGGCTCTCGAGCAAAGGTTAAAAAGATAAATGCAGCGTTATAGTGGAAAGGCAAAATACAATAATCCAAAACAAGAAGAGCGTACATCCATAAAGGGCAAGACCTGACAAATAACCGAGGACACTGGAGGGTTTCAATTCAACGCAAAATACCAGTGACAAACGCCAGACAAATGCTTTAAAATGCTTTGTGAGTGCTTGGTTGTGGAGGATGCGGCAGTTGGGTATACTTTACTGGCATTGCCTCCCCATTGCAATCCAGGCAACTGAATTGGCTCTTTAAAACGCTCTTGACTGCACAGCATCTGGAATATAGCTGGTTATGACGTTCTTCTCCATCATTTGATCATCATTTGATGAATTACTGCGGCTGCGATCGATGGAAAGTGTAAACAAGCATGTTAAGTCAAATTCTTCCGTCCTGTGAGCAGAAATAGCACAGCTTTAATTGCACAAAAAAATAGCATTAGCTTTTATGCATACGGAGCATTCTATAATAGGTATTATTTGCACAGATGAAAGGCGTGCTTAAATGACAATGAGTTTATTAAAAAAAAAAGCACGTTATACTAGCGCAAACTGCACCTGGTTGGTTAGTAAGTAAAACATGGATTTTGCAATGAAATACTCCACGCCTGCCCTTTAAGGGATGTTGAGCAAGATTCATATTACCAAATTTGTAAGCATAATTTTGACTATTGATTTTTTTTATTGGGCCAAAAGAGGAAATTGTTTTCTTGCATCTTGTATCAAGATTTTTCTTTTTCTATTTAATTCATGCTTTTTAGGCCCGGTTTCACAGACAAGGCTTAAGTCTAGTCCCAGACTAATATGAATGTTTGAGCTGTCTTAATTGAAAACAACTTGCTATGGCATTTCTTAAAATATATCAGTGCCATTGTTTGTCTAAAGATACCTTCCAGGGATGTTTTTCTAAGGAACATTTGACACGTTTATACATTATAGTTAAATGTTCTACTTTAATTCAAGCACTGTCTGGGGAACTTTTGTTTTTTTTGTAAGACAAACATAACATTGCAAAAATAATGACTAGTAATTAACAGATTATAGCTTCACCTTCAAACTCACACACTAGTTGTCACTTTGTTTCTGGATCGAGCTAGTTGGACTGCAGGGTTTTCACTTGTTGTGAATGTAGATGAACATACAAATTAAGAGTTTTTAACTGTTTTTTTATCACAAATCATGTTTTTATTGTGCATTCTAATATCAATCAAACTGCAGTTGGGTTTTCAATAACTCAAAAATAAAGCTAACTAACACAATAAAACTATGATAACATGATAAAAAGTTATGTTTTTGCAAATGAACTCTTCAAATAGTCCTGTTTGTAGTATTTTGTCTCTGATAGCATAATGCCGGGTTGCGAGCATCTCGGTATCTCTCAGTGTGGATAATTCAGCAACGCTGGTATCCTTTTAGCTGTCTTGGAGGTGAAGAAGAGCGGGAGACATGTTGTGCTTGACCCCTCTTATCTAATGCCTGCATTATCTAACTACACACTCTGCTCTTGAAGGGTCTTCTTCCTGTTTCTCACACACTTAAAAGCTCCTCCGCTCTCATATTGTTTTCCTTACATCTTTTCTTTTCTTTGATTTGTTTGAGCTCCTCTGTGAGTCTAATTACAGGTGCACATGTGTTGTGTTTCAGCATGAGCGCGGACGGTTCTGCCTCTTATGGATTTATGATTCCGGACCTTGTTATGTATACCTCATTTGTTTAAACATCTGTTTAGCTCTTCAAAGTCAGTTTCCTGCTATGTGATCAGAGGCTGTTTTTCGTGATGAAATGCATGTCTCTCATGCACAATCTGTTCTACTTCGGGACTTTTCAACAATAAAAAACGACTTTATTTGTAAAATAAGCCCGAGATGTGACAGATTTAATATACTCACTAATGTGCAGATTCAGCTCGTCGTAGCGCATCTGCTTTTATAGTGCTGTTAATTAATTAATGTAAATGAAAGCATTAGATGTATTGCGTGTATGTCAGATTTTATATTAACACTGTAGATGTTGTTAGCCTGCTGCAGATCACAATAATAGACTGATATTAAATACTACATATTTACTACTATTTGTGTGGCACTCCCTGTTGAAATAATGGCAAATACTAGAGTTGTGTGCCCTTACTGACAGAGGTTGTGTAAAGCTGGCTAGCCAGGTTAGCACTTACTAGCTTCAGAAAGTGTTTTTAGACTATTGTCAAATCGATTAACCGCGAATGTAATTCAGTGTTTTAGTTTGTCTGTAAAAAATGTGTAAAGTCATCATTTAAACATCAAAATGTATTTTAGGCGCAAACAATTCCCCTCATCCCATCCCACTACATCATTGTCTGAGTTAATAGTCTGTTTTTCCCCCAAATAGCAGAGCGATAAGTTGCTGTCTTCCAGTTGTCAGGACTGCCCTGTCAGAGCTCATTCTTCCTGGGGGGTTAAACAGATTAACAAAGGGATTTTTAATGGTTTATTTTGCACAGATGTCTGTGAAACTCCTTCTGGCCATATTGGACACTGTGTTTTCAACTCCTTATAATGTCTGTGTGTCATTATTTGTGTGTTTGTGTGTGTGTGTGTGTGCGTGTGTGTGTGCGTGTGTGCGTGTGTGTGTGTGTGTGTGTGTGTGTGTGTGTGTGTGTGTATGTGTGCGTGCACATACAGTACATGAAGTGATTTGTTCTGCTCGCTCTCTGGGTGCTGTGGGTTCCTTAGCCATCAGCTGCTTCTTTGATCTGCAAACCGGGACTGACAGATTTCCTTTGAACTCACATCAGTAATTACAATATGCTTTTACGTGGATGTATCTTGTTTTATCCTTTTCAAGGAACCATTATTAGGCTCAGCTGGGTGTGCGTGTGTGCTTGAAAGGTCAGTGGCACTGAGGGATGGCCGGTGAATTAACAAGCCCTTCACATATGTTAGATTCTTAAAAACAGCATTTGCATATAGATGCATGTTTTTATTTATTTAAGTCACATGCATACCATACATAGCTTGGTTAAAACTCTGTTGCTAAGGAAATTATTTCTGAAAATACCTTTTCTGGCATATTAGAATGTGTCAGTCATAAGTATTGGCATCATGGCATTTCGGCTAAATTCTGGTAATTTTCAACATTTTGACAAATGTTGAAATATAATTTTCTTTATTTAGCAGTTGGATGTTTGTACACATGTCAGGTCTTTAACAATGTGAAGTGTGGTGCGTTATGGGAGTTATTATTCAGTATAAAGAACAATACCTCTGGGTTATTTATTATTATTATTATTTTATTATTGAACTTAAGTATGTCAATATATAATGCAGAACCTTATAAACTCAACAAAACAGTCATTTCAGTAATTTTAGGCAGTTTACAAGTGCATTGGCTTCCACTGAAGTTTGGTCTAATGATTGAAAATTTCAAGCAAAATTGAAAATACAATTTTACAAAGGGCAATTTTTATTGTAATAAATATTTCAAAGGTTGACAAAGTTGTTATAAATGATTCAGGCTGATGTGTTTATCATGATTGTTTTTGTTTGCTTAAGTAACTTTGCATTTAGCCAAGTCACATTTTGAAGATCAGCCTTTCAATTATTAATTATAAAGAATTGACCCCAAAGTTATCTTAAACGGACCCTGTTTATTATAAATGACGGATCGTGAGATGAGCCCACTTTAAGGCAAGATTTTTTTATGTAACAGTAGTTTGTTTCACTTTTTGTATCATTCACTCCAAAAACAGGGGAGTCAATATGACTTATGGGAGCTAAACATTGCCTAAGGCTATTTAAAATGTATAAAAAGCATCTAGTTTTAAAATAGTCTTAATATTTTAAACTACAGGAGAGCAATTAAGATTTTGGAAGGTTTAAGCCTCTAGCATCTATGTAATTTTTGTATGCCAAACAGCTAAAAATGACATATATCTAAAACGTTCTTTCAGTACACTGATGCATTGTATGGGCATTGGGTCTCTTTAAAGATGAACTTATATTAACTAAACTTGATTTACGTTCTCTCCCCAAATTCTGTTTGCTAAACACCTTAATAAGTTAAGGTAGATGAAAAAATAGAGAACATTGGTAGCGTACTGTTTTTTTTTTTTGTACTGATGCATTCAATTTTTTGTAAAAGGAAAATGTGTGCTTGATATTGAAGACATTTGAATTCATATAATAATTTTCTGCATGCAAATGTGGTTAAAGTGATCTACATGAGAGAAACTTTGAAAAGGATTAAAGCTTTATAACAATGGGTCAGCAGAGATTAAACACCGTCAATGCTTTTAATTGAAAATTCATTCATTCATAGAGCGGCAGATCTAGACAGGAGAGTGGCTGACAAGTTCAATCATTGTGCACCTTTACAAGTCTTCAGTGAGTTGTTCATCTTATTTTATGATCTGTTGCCTTAAAGTGCACCATATATTTAATTTAATTGCAGATTGTTGCTTTTGGGGTGTTGCTTTTTAATTGTTTGTGATTTGTTTTTTTTATCGTTTTATTTATGTAAGTTGTGGAACAAAATGTGCTCTTCCTTGGCTCAGTCTATGTAGGCGTTTTTAATGCTTGATATAAAATGGCTAGGGCTTGGCAACTGACCGTGTCCCGCTAGGAATAAAGAGCCAGAGATGCTTGAGTTCAGAGTAAATAAAACAAAGTAAATGAATTGTGCACTGCAAGTTAAAACATAGTTTACATGTAAGCATGATAATCCTTCCGTGTCTAATGTGCACAAATGTACAATCTCAAGACAGGTGTTATGCCTGTGGAATTTTTATAAAAAGCTAACAATTGGTGACAATTTACGTCCCCCCTTTGCATTAAACCACCGATACAATATCAGAAAAAAAACATCCTGATCGGTCTTAGTGTATTTGTAATATGGCAAGTAAAAAATATTTATAGTCTGTAAGATTTCGAAATTGACCCCCTATTGGCAAGTGTGACAAAAAAAGGAAGTTTGGAACTGTGCCCACACCTTTTACTTCCTGCTCATCTCATACAGTTCTAATATGCACATCCTTACATTGCCTTTGAGGGTCTTCACCCCCTAAATGCCCCCAAATGTCTTTGTGAGGTAGAGCCACAATCCAATTATCCAGCCTCTAATCAATGGGGGGTATTTCCAGCAGCGAGGATGACATTTGTAATAAAGTGATGATATGATGGCATTCTGAGGCTGACAGCTGGAAAAACCCCGCTACTTTGTTTTGGTGGCATCTCTGAGAAACTTGGCCTTCCGAACGCTCGAGTTTGGCTTTTCTTCAATAGGGAAACTGGCACTTTTAAAGTTTCCCATGAATGATGGAGGGACATTTCTTTGCGCTTTCTGAAAATGGGAAAGAGCAGCTGGTGGAATGTCTCTATTGGACATCACAGGAGGGGCAGTCAGTTTCCTGCCCCTGCCGAGAGCTGCCTGCGAGAGCTGTAAGGCTGAATTTGGCTCAGTTGATGGAAATGATTATTGTGCAGATTATTGTGAAAGGAGTCAAGCACTCGATGGTCTCAGACACACGCGTTATGAAAGATAATTGGTCTTTGGATGTAATTGGAAAAATGATGATGTTTCAGAGGAGACGGCTCGAAATATGTTTTGAGGAAATTCTACACTATAACCTCAGCTACTAATCTAACAACAGGGTGATAAATGTGCTTGGACCACATGGATCACAGCAAGATTCATTCATGATATCCAGTCCTGGATTTTAATTAGGGCTGTCAACGTTAACGCGTTAACGCATGCGATTAATTTTTTCAAATTAACGCGTGAGAAAATATTTATCGCAATTAACGCAGGATCCGTTTGTTTTGACATCCTTTGTCTAGCGTTACATTATGTAATCACGCTCTTATTCGTGTACAGGCTTTTAAACCACTTAAGCGCGATTTGAAACAGTTGCTTTGAGGCGTTCAATGAAGATAGATAGCTTCTAAACTGTGGGACGCGGCAAAACGCAACGCGAGGTCCAGTCTGGTGTAAACAGTTATGGGCTGAAGGCTGCGTCGGTGAATCTCTGTCAGACAGCGCATCCGTGTTAAGTTCTCTTTCGTGCTTGAATGGATAAAACCACACAAGATTATGTCAGAAAGCCCGTTTTGTCTAGCATTTTCTTAAGCAAGACTTCAAAGTGTAAAATAAAATCTTAATGAATGCAAAGTGTTGTGAAAATGGGAGTGCGGTGACAGTCAGATCTGTGTACTGAGACAGCTCTTAAAGGGGCCGCGTTCTTAAACGTGCTGCTGTGACTCCTGTCACTAATGTTAATCAAAGAACAAAATAAAAGAAGAAATCAATGTGATTTTGTAGCTTTAATGAGAATTCTTCTGCATTTAATTTATAATTTAGCATTAAAGACTGTAAAGTGTCCTTCAATTTCTGTATATTTCCTACATGAGCTCTCAATTATACTGTTGAATGGCTACAATTCATGTTAAAATAATCAATTTAATAGAGACATCAGTTACAATACTAATATCAAAATGTTAGCTTTCATAAAATGATGCTGTTAAAGAAATATGTTGTTTCTACATCAATTTGAAGATTAAATGTGAAATTATTCAAATGTAAAGGTATATTTTAAAATATTATTGTTATGTGCGATTAATCGTGATTAATCACAGAAAAATGTGTGATTAATCCGATTAATTTTTTTAATCGATTGACAGCACTAATTTTAATCATTAACAAGTTAAATTGCAAAGACTTCAATCAGATGATTTTTCGTAGGATAGAGTGCAATGTTTAAAGCATCCCTAACACACGTGGTTTCTGCCAATCTCATATTAATCTTGAGTACTTATAGAGTCGTATTGCATACTTCGTATCTTCGAAGAGTATTTAGTTTGATCACATTTATAAAAGATAGATACAGCTGTATGATTGTTTCCGAAAGCATATGGCGCGTGCGAGGGCGTACGGCGTAGGCTGAACTAAAGCACGTGCGCATCCATTGCCAACAAAATGCAGACATCAGTTTCACTCACCGCATGCGGTTCATGTCCAGCATCTGTTAGCGCTGGGACAGCTCCATATATCAGTTTCAAACGATCTCCAAATCCAGTGTTATTTCCACCGTTTATATAACATTCATCACCAGGGTTTTTCCTGGCTCAAAATGAGGCGGAGGTGGTGTCATCCTGATCTTGTACACACACACACGTAGGCCTACCGTACCTTTAAGTGGCTTAACCAAAGTGACTTTGAGTTTGACATATTAAAAGTTAAAAATGACAATTATTAAGTTATATAAAACATTACTTTTATTCAACCAAACAGATCAAACAGATTTATTTTAATCAAATAAAGCTTTTTTATCATTTTCAACTAACTTTTCAGCCCACAATAGCCAACTGAATTAACCAGTCTTTCAAAATGAGCAAAGCTCATTCACATCTTGCATTCTTTGTGGTTCACTTTAAATGATCTCTTATATTCGCTAGTGACTGAAAGTTCAATAGTTTAAATGAATCGGTTCAAATGAGTCATTCGTGTGCGAGTCGTTCTGAACACAATGTGCGTTTATACTGGCGAACTCGCTGTGTACAGTATACGCTGATTCAACGATCCAACTGCACAGCTAAAGACATTACAATGATGTACGTCATGTTAATTTAATAATGTGACGAGGGTGGCATGACGAGAGCCGTGGGAGGAAGAAGCGAGTTGATAATGAGTGTCAGCTGGGCGTCATTCCGGCCTCGTATCTCTCACGGAGGAGAGCGGAAGCTTAAAAGGACGAACGGCAGGAGAATACGGCGAGAGAGGACCGGGCCCGGACATTAGTTAAGTTTTGTTTAAGTTTGTTTATGTTCGTGTTGCTTGCAGTCGTCCGCGAGGGGCTGCCGGCTTGTTACTTTTGTGTTTATGTTTGTGTGGCCGGCAGTCGTCCGTGAGGGGCTGCCGACCTGTTTTATTGCTGTTTATTGTTTATTTATTTTGAATTAAAATGTTTGATTGTTCGCCGGTTTCCGCCTCCTTCCTTCCGTTTTATTGAGCTGTATTACAAATAAATTTCAAGAAATTAAACGTAGTTGGATGCAAAACAAACAGCCATGAAATACAGGCTGACTATTGTTCTGCAACTCTTTTTAGCGCCACAGTGTGCTGATAACGAAACAGCACCTCCACTGTGGCGTAATATCGCAACTACAGTTACAAATGACAGTCTGTTATATAAACAATTGTTTTAATAAACAATAAACAGCAATAAAACAGGCCGGCAGCCCCTCACGGACGACTGTCGGCCTGTTTTATTGCTGTTTATTGTTTATTTATTTTGAATTAAAATGTTTGATTGTTCGCCGGTTACCGCCTCCTTCCTTCCGTTTTATTGAGCTGTATTACAGTGGTGCCGAAACCCGGGAGGAAGGAGGGACATGCTGTCGAAGAGCCCTCGCCCCGAGGGGTCTCGCGGTGCTGCGGAGTCGGGCAGCGCGGACGAGGGAAATCCGCCAACGGCTGCCCGAGGCGGTGGTGATGGAGCGTGTGCCCGGATGGGACGAAGAGCTCGCTGCCATGTGCCTGGGTCGAGGTGGGGTGGCTGCCATCCGAAAGGGAGCGGAGAGGTTAGCCCCGCTTGCCGTGGGCCGGAGCCTGCTGCCGTCCGCCAGAAAGGGGAGGAGCAGGAAGCGGGGGACCTGCTACCGTCTGCCCGCAGTTGGAGGAGCCACCGCCGGCCGCCAGGACACTAGGGCCTCGCTGGCCGCCAGGGGGCGGAGGAGGAGGCGTGAGCCGTCCACCGAGCATCCAGTACCACCGCATGGCACCGCGAGGAAGAGCCTCTCGACTGGCTGAGGACCGAGCGGCAGCGTGTCGGGGAACCGGACCACTTTTTTTTTTCTGTTTCCTCTCTACCCTCTCTCGCCCCTGTCATTCCTGGTGCTTCCGTCTCCGTTCTCTCATCTGTCCATACCCCCAGGCGCTGGGGCCGGTGAGACTGGCCCCCGGGGGGGAGTAAGCACAGTCTCGTGGGTGCCCCCGGCCTGTGAGGGGCGATGGGGGGTATGTGACGAGGGAGGCGTGACGAGAGCCGTGGGAGGAAGAAGCGAGGCCGGGACGCGATTGATAATGAGTGTCAG
Organism: Triplophysa rosa; assembly: GCF_024868665.1. Classification (NCBI taxonomy): domain Eukaryota; kingdom Metazoa; phylum Chordata; class Actinopteri; order Cypriniformes; family Nemacheilidae; genus Triplophysa; species Triplophysa rosa. The sequence goes on along the minus strand of NC_079906.1, from coordinate 12,033,773 downwards.
CTGGGCGTCATTCCGGCTTCGTATCTCTCACGGAGGAGAGTGGAAGCATAAAAGGACGAACGGCAGGAGAATACGGCGCGAGAGGACCGGGCCCGGACATTAGTTAAGTTTTGTTTAAGTTTGTTTATGTTCGTGTTGCCAGCAGTCTTCCGCGAGGGGCTGCCGGCTTGTTACTTTTGTGTTTATGTTTGTGTGGCCGGCAGTCGTCCGTGAGGGGCTGCCGGCCTGTTTTATTGCTGTTTATTGTTTATTTATTTTGAATTAAAATGTTTGATTGTTCGCCGGTTTCCGCCTCCTTCCTTCCGTTTTATTGAGCTGTATTACAAATAAATTTCAAGAAATTAAACGTAGTTGGATGCAAAACAAACAGCCGTGAAACACAGGCTGACTCTTGTTCTGCAACTCTTTTTAGCGCCACAGTGTGCTGATAACGAAACAGCACCTCCACTGTGGCGTAATATCGCAACTACAGTTACAAATGACAGTCTGTTAAATGCACGCAGCATTTCTTGTGAAGACTCGCAACATAATTTTGGCGAGAGCCTGAGGCGGCACGACATTTGATGGAGGCGGCTGCCTCCAATTTCTCTATGCAGGAAAAACCCTGATCACCCAAATGCAGTGAACAAACAAACACCTGAACTTTGTGAACGTATGCTCTCTCTCTCTCTCTCTCTCTCTCTCTCTCTCTCTCTCTCTCTCTCCTGCACACAAGTGAAAGTGACATCTGCGCATGCTCCTTCTCCTGCTCTCCTTGCTGCTGCTTGCTTTTCCGGAAGAATTGTCCAATAAGGGACAAAGAAAAATTGTTACGAAACAGTTTTATATGTTCAAAAAAAACTTTCCGAAACCTGTACGATCGCTGGGGGAGTGTATTGAGCACAGAAATACTACATAATATACCCAACACGTTTTTTGACAAGTTGATCATGTTAAGCATGAGAAGTCAGCACGTTTAACATTGTAAAAAAGTCAGAATGCATGACACACCGTTGCACCACCCCTTTAAGCTTTGAAAAGCAATTGGGAGAATACTCCAATTTACCATTGAATTTCTATCTAGACATTAGGAAATCGTAACTATTTTACGAGGTGGCTAATTCGTATGATGTGAATCATACAAAAAAGCAATACTGAACCTAACGTTACTGCTGCAAAAGCAAATTGTACTAAAACGTGCGAATGATATCGTATAAAGTCATACGAATTATCCACCTGGCAATAATATTTAGGAATTCCAGAGAGATTGTGTTTGCAACACCAATGTGATGGGTTCGAATCCCTGCCTACTGATAAAAACGTAATGCATTGTAAGTCACTTTAGATAACAGAGCCAAAATGCTTAATTGTATTGAGAACACAAGTGATTTCTTTCCAAAATCACACTTTTATAGATTCTATAAAGAGTAGATATACACTGATCTTGTTGTAGAAGTTGCATTTATAACCGTGAAATTCGCAGCACTTGAGCATTAACCTTATTTCATATTGTTGAAATCTTTCTGCTTCCTTTTCCCCTGATTTGAATGTGTGCGTGTGTGGGTGTGCTATAGCTCTCCCATGCCTGTGTCTAAAACGGAGACAGAGCTTTCAGTTGTCTAAAAGAAAAGGGCCAGTCACCCCGGGGCTAAAGCTCTAAGGTTGCTTCTTGCTCTCGCTGTGCAGCCTGCCTCCCTCCTGCGTTTTTTTTCCTCTGTCTTTCTGTCCTTCCCTCCACACACAGCCAGAACAGAAATAATAACTCTCATTTATTTCACAGATTTCCTACTCAACCTCAATCACACTCTTTTCAAATCATTCCATTGGATTCTGTCACCGTAATGACACTTTTCATGGCTGATCCCCCTGAGCGCATGTGAGAGAAAGAATTAGGTTCTCCTGACCAGACCGCCTCCACTCTGCTGGGAACCTGATTGTGCAAACTGCCGACTGGCCTTCCTTCCCCCTCCAAGACAGAAACGGAATACAAATCAGCCTGCAGTTCCCTTCATAGCCATTTGAATCACTCCAAGAATTATAATGACTTGGAACTTATGAAAGGTGGTATTGATTCATTAGTGCAAGTCATGTTGTTTGTCTGCCGACCGCTTCTCGTGTCTTGGTTGAGAAGTTATTTTTCCTACGACAAAACCGAGTTGAACCGTTTATTGACTGGTTGGATATAGGGCTGCAACTAACGATTATTTTGATAATCGATTAGTTGGGCGATTATTTTTTCGATTAATCGGATAAAATGTGATTACATCTTTTGCTTATAATAAGTAAATCAGATATGGGAAAAGTATACACAACTGAACTCATTAGCCTTCTCCCAAAATGTTGTGAATGTCTCCATAATTAATACACCTGGTGAGTTGATTCAGGTGTGTCATATTAGAAGCAACTGACAATAGTCTCTCCCAAACGTGGGAGCGAGGGGAGGGTCGGCCAAGGAAATAATTTTTTTGTGCCATGAAAAGTGAGATATTTGTCATTCAAATGTAGTGAAGTACAGTAAAAAGTAAACAGAAAAAGTAATATTTCTGTACAAATACTCAAAAAGTGTACTTAAGTACAGTACTCAAGTAAATGTACTTCGTTACCCACCTCTGAACTAAATAAACCACCAAATCAGGGTATTTAGCCTATTATGTACTTTGCAAAGTGCAAACGCCACAAATTGGGTTTTACTAATATAATCTTTAATTTTGTCATTTAAAACACCTCCCCCCTTTAAACTTTAAAACTGCGCAGCTTGAAGAGATGCATGCAAAATACGTCTGACTTTAAAACTGCGCACCTCGCGCTGCACGGAGAGACGCATGCACCGAGAGACACGTCTGACTTTAAAACTGCGCAACATGTGCTGCACGGAGAGACACACCAGACTTTAAAACTGCGCACCTCGCGCTGCACGGAGAGACGCATGCACCGAGAGACACGTCTGACTTTAAAACAGCACAACTTGTGCCGCACGGAAAGACGCATCCACGGAGAGACACATGTGACTTTAAAACTGCGTCACTTGTGCTTCATGGAGAGACACGTGTGACTTTAAAACTGCGCACCTCGCACTGCACGGAGAGACACGTGTGACTTTAAAACTGCACACCTCACACTGCACGGAGAGACACGTGTGACTTTAAAACTGCGCACCTCGCACTGCACGGAGAGACACGTGTGACTTTAAAACTGCGTCACTTGTGCTTCATGGAGAGACACGTGTGACTTTTAAACTGCGCACCTGGCGCTGCACGGAGAGACACGTGTGACTTTTAAACTGCGCATCTCGCGCTGCACGAAGAGACGCATCCACGGAGAGACACGTGTGACTTTAAAACTGCGTCACTCGTGCTTCATGGAGAGACACGTGTGACTTTAAAACTGCGCACCTCGCACTGCACGGAGAGACAGGTGTGACTTTTAAACTTCGCATCTCGCGCTGCACGAAGAGACGCATCCACGGAGAGACACGTATGACTTTAAAACTGCTGTTGGACTTTAAAGGCAGTCCTGCATGCTCAAAAATTTGAAGAGACAATTTGCTCAAAAGTAATATAAGGTTTTATTATCAGATGTAAAAAGGTAACAAAGCTTTGGGTTGTCAGATGATCTCCTCACTCCACCACAAGCCAACAACAGCCAACAACAACCCAAAATATTCAAAACACCCATATTTATAAAGTATGTGACGTCGTTCTATCTTCTGACTCCGCCTTTGCCTTTTAAGGAGTGTTGTTCTCTTTCCACCAATCACCATACGCCACGTTTATCTGCTTAGTTCCTGAAAAATAAAACCTTCTCAAAACATACATCCTGTGGTCAGTCGCTAGTATTGAGGAATGTTCTCCAGGGACACCCTCCCCCAAGGAGTGGTCTCCTAAAAACAGTCTCCTGTGGCCGAACAATATACCAACATTCCCAACATTCTTCCAGTAAAAAGAAAACACTAGATAGAACGACGTCACATACTTTATAAATATGGGTGTTTTGAATATTTTGGGTTGTTGTTGGCTTGTGGTGGAGTGAGGAGATCATCTGACAACCCAAAGCTTTGTTACCTTTTTACATCTGATAATAAAACCTTATATTACTTTTGAGCAAATTGTCTCTTCAAATTTTTGAGCATGCAGGACTGCCTTTAAAGTCCAACAATTGGTGACCCGTGACGTGATTTTTGAACAGACATCAGCACATTTGCAAGTGAGGGAACAGAACGGAGTCCGGTTCAACACACAGGTCGACCTTAAACAAACAGAGGTAAGCAGAAGCCTGTTTAATCGAAATTCTGCTTTTGAATATACTCAAATTGTTGTGTTGAACTAGATGAACATTCTGTAAGAAAGAAGTTACTGGTAAAATACGTAAAACACAGGTTTTAAATAAATCAGATGTGAAAAGACGTTGCGTCATAGAAAAACATTGGATTTTGAGACGTTGCGTCGTAGAATTGTTGGGTTGGAGTCCCGTGAGACGGTATTCTCACAAAGTACCAGATTGGTTTGGAACCCATTGAGACGGTATTCTCATAAAAAACCAGATTGGGTTGGAGTCCCGTGAGACGGTATTCTCACAAAGCACCAGATTGGGTTGGAGTCCTTTGAGACGGTATTCTCATAAAGCACCGATTGAAACTGAATAACTGTAATACTGTGAAAGAAATATAAAAGTGTATAAAATTGTCTGTTATACGTTTGAATGTTTTAAAGTGAATGCAATTGTTGAGGTGAAAATTAGTGTGAAAGTGATTTAACTGTGCGGGAAAATACTGTGTAATTGTTGAAAACTGCGAATAATAATTGTGAGTAGAATGGCTGAATTTCAAAAAGAGTGTGATGGGTACGGGTGTCAACCAATATTAGTGCAATGGCAAAAGGTTAAAGATATGTTATTAGCACAGACTGAGCCAGAAGACGGAAAGAAAAGACAGAAAGAGATTGATAAATGTTGGATAGCGTTGTGTGATGATCAAGGGTGGGGCAGAGAGG
>NC_079906.1:11884344-12026528 GCF_024868665.1 Triplophysa rosa | reverse complement strand
TCTGACTCCGCCTTTGCCTTTTAAGGAGTGTTGTTCTCTTTCCACCAATCACCATACGCCACGTTTATCTGCTTAGTTCCTGAAAAATAAAACCTTCTCAAAACATACATCCTGTGGTCAGTCGCTAGTATTGAGGAATGTTCTCCAGGGACACCCTCCCCCAAGGAGTGGTCTCCTAAAAACAGTCTCCTGTGGCCGAACAATATACCAACATTCCCAACATTCTTCCAGTAAAAAGAAAACACTCAATCATCTAATGTTTTTAATTATATAGCGTTGTTTCTTAATCCTATGATTCATTAAAACACATCACAACTCATGATTATACTTAAAACATATGTAGTGGATTAATTCATATTATTTCTTTTCTTTATAACTCTTTGTGTGTGTGTGTTTATCTAGATAATTTATGACTCCAACCCCCAACTTTCTCTGTTCTCCCTGCCTGCCACAGCAACCCCCCACCGAGCGAAACAGAAAGCACACGACAAAACCACACAGCCCAATGAAACAAATGAAAGAAAACACTTATTGATTATATTGATATTTAAATCATACTTTTATCTGAAAAATATTCCCACACTGCGCAGCTCATGCTGCACGGAGAGACACATCTAAAACGGTAATTTTAAAAGGGAAGAAGATGCGCTTGATTTATAACTGCGCAGCTCGCAAGTGACGTCACAGACCAACTAATCGATAATGAAATTCGTTGACAACGAATTTCATTATCGATTATTATCGATTTTATCGATTAGTTGTTGCAGCCCTAGTTGGATATCTTTAAAACAGGTGGGGGGGAAGCTTTGGCTTTTCATCAGTGTGCCAATGCTATGTTTTCTTTATTACTTAAAGAAACAGTACACCCAAAATAAAAATTCTTATTTACTCTCCATCATGTTGTTTCAAACCTTTGCTGATAGTTGTATTTATGTGGAACTCAAATGAGATTTTTTTTAAAGAATATATATCGCTTTTTTCATATAGCCGTTTAGCCAGGCCAAAACACCAATAAAGAGCCATCAAAGGTCATCATCTACCTCTCTGGTGGAACTTGGCAACCGAGGTGGCTCAGAAAGATGTATTTATATGTTTCTTTGTGTTTCACAATAAAAATGTTTTGAAACAAAATGAGGATTGCAGAAATGGGTAAACTGTTCCTTTAATGATCACGATTGAAATGACATTCAGTGCTGACTGCGGTTTAACAGACTAACCGGAGGTCATTTTCTTCAAATGGGGCCATTCCATTGAGCTGGTCACATGTTCTCCAACCAACATTAAAGTTCAGATTGCAGAGCATTATCAGAGGTTAAGCCAACAGTCAATGAATCTTTCATTGATTTGTCCACCTCTTGATGTCATACACTGTAGAAGCCACAGCTGACCTTAGTTCTCTTATTGTTCTTCCTATTGATCCGTGCTGTCAGAAAGACCCCAGACAACGATTTCCAAGGGTACTGCAGGCCTAGATCCCCTCACAATCAGCTAGAATGGACTGAACTCAAGTGTTTTACAGGTCGCTTTCTAAAAGGCCCAGATTTATGTCTCATTTGAGCATTTGGAAGTCGCCGGATGATCCCGGGATGATCTGGGTTTTGTGCTGATGTGCGACACGATGCATTGTCACCGACAGCTATTGTGCAGGTCTTGGTAGAAGATGCTGTTGTATCCCCACACTGTCCCTCGTGTTATTTTCACATCTTCCCTTCTCCAGCTCTTTTGGCAGCTGTAAAGCTGTGTTTGCCAACACGCCAGTGTCGTTCATCACTCTGCTAGTGATTAAAATCCCCAGCTGTTGGCATCTGGAATACTGTAAGATGCCAGCGAGTTGACTGAGTTAGAGATCTGATTTACCAAACGCTGGTGGTATAAATCAGAACTTGAATTATTAATGAGGGTAAGAATTCTGCGTCTTTTCGGTCTTTATCCTTTTACATGAAAAGATGATGAAGATTGAGAAATAAGTCAGAAAACTGTATTTATTAAGAAAATTAGTTGGCTTTAATTATAAGGGTTTCTTTACCTAAAGGGGTACTTCACCCAAAAATATAAATGTTGTCATCATTTATTCACCCTCATGTCATTCAAAACCTAGATATGACTCTTTCTTTTGTGGAACACTAAAGATATTTTGACAAATGTCTTGGTGGTTTTGTGTTCATACAGTGCAGTCAAAGGGTGCTTATGGTTATCAGCGTTCTTCAAAATAACTTATTTTGTGTCCTTAATAAAAATAAAAATGAAAGTCATACATGTGGAATGACATGAGTGTGAGTAAATAATGACATTAGTCATTATAGTATAGTCTGCTTTCCTTCATTCTTCCAAATATCTTCTTTTGAAATTTATAAAGCAAATTTTCCTGTTTGGTTAAAAGCATTCTTCCAAATATATTTCTCTGTGTTCATCAGAACAAAGAAACTTATACAGATTTGTATAAATACAGAAGGGTGAGTAAATGATGACAGAATTTTCATTTCGGGGTGAACTGCTGCGAAGTTATACACAAATGTATAATTTTTCTTGTATTCAAACCAAGAGGCATTTGCAAACAGTTAATCTTTTTTTATTATATTTTATTTTTCTTATTCCTTTTAACCAAGTGTTGCAAAGTGAAATAAAATTTCTTGTGAAATTTTGCGTTTTTGTTGTTGTTGTGAAACTTAATTTAGGCTGGGCTTAAGGTACACTCTTAAAAAGAAAGGTGCTTCACAATGACATAGAAAGACCTTTTTTTACTAAATGGTTCAATAAAGAACCTATAACATCCAAAGAACCTTTCTGTTTCACAAAAGGTTCTCACATTATAAAAAGGTAGGAAAGAGATGCTTCTTTAAAGAACCTTTGACTAAATGGTTCTTTGTGGAACCAAAAATTGTTCACGGACCTTTTAAGCATCTTTATTTTTAAGAGTGTAAGTTGTGCTATAGTGAACAGAGATGACAAGTAGCTTTAAGAGTCAGTATATTGTTTGTTTTCTTTCTGTATCATTAAATCCAAGCCTATCACTGGCCTACAGCCCAGCAATTCATTCAGTTTGTAAGATTTATATTCTGTCTGTGCTTTTGAAATCGTTGGGCCATGTGCACATGCTGACATATTTTTGACCATTGCATGACATCTAGCACCAAGTTTTTAATGATGCTTGTTTAAAAGTAGTTCAACTTGCCTTCGTTCTGTTCCTTCGTTCTGCAGCACATTACGCATTGTGTTTACATTCTAAAGATTTCCGTTATCGGCCCTGCGGTGGAAAATGAAACCATTTACGCACCGGCTGGCATGGATCGGCACGGAAAAGCCCTCTTGGATGTAAGTCACGTTGGGAAAAAAATTCTGCTAAATTTAAACATTTAAATGTATATAGGTACTGTATGTGTATGTATATAATAGCCTGTAAACTTATTAAACACAGCAGACACACGTACGCACGCACGCACGCACACACACACACACACACAAATAAAAACAAAAGAGTTTAGAATATAATGAGCCAGTTGTTTTTATAACCAGACGTCTAAACAAAAAATCTGGTATTTTTTACAAATTAGGAAAGCAAGTTTGTTGCTTACACATTTCACCTATTCAGGGTGTTCTGTTTGCGTCATGGCTGTGAATAAAATTGTCAATAAAATACAGTACATGTTTCATTGAAAAATATTTTTCCCCACTGGAATGCTGACCAATGAGACAAACTGATCCTAGACCAGCCAGAGGTTGCGCTAGACTTTTTCATGGACAGGCTCCTAAAAAATCCGTCATAATCTATTTTTACCCGTCACTATGGTGCAAGGTGATATTACGTGCCAATTAGCATGTTTGTGACGTCATCGCAACGTACATGCGTTCTTTGAACTTACTGTATTTTAATACCCAATAAAGCCGAAGTCGTTTACATATTTAATGTTTCTGTTGTCAGACATACAATACTAATTGGATGCTACCAACTCGACAAAAAGGGGAATTACAAACTGCCCTCATTGTAATCCGTCAAAATGACGGACGGCCTTCAGATTTTTCCGTCACTGGTATAAAAAATCCATCAATGATGGAGAATTTTCGGTTAACGCGACCTCTGAGACCAGCACTTATGGGCAGATATATCCTAGAGAAAGTGATGTGCTAAACTTCCCCCAGCCTTAAACATCATCTGCCAGTGTATGGAAAAGACTGGATGGTGTTTTCATGTTTATAACTTCAATAAGCATGTTTGTACCTTTTGATATAATTTTGTAATATTTATTAAACAAGTGTTTTGGAAATCTACTACTTATCCCTAAAGCGTGTTAATTAATGTCAAGCACAAAAAGAGCTGTAATTACTGCGGTGGGTTGAAACACTAATAGAAAACATGGCTGTTAATTTATTGTGATAATCAAATGCACTTCTATATAATAATTGGCGAAATAGAACTCAAATTGTGATACAGCCATAATATAATTTTTTTTTGCTTCAAAATAGTTAGTCAGTAGTTTGTCCTGTAAATTCATTCTCTATTGGTTCGGTCTGACCTTAGGAGGGAGGTTAGCAGGTATAATAGCGATTTTACTCCTGTAGCAAATTTTTGATTTGGTAAACTTATTGTTCTCCCTTTATTTGTTGATAGACCTTTATACATTTTAGAGGTGCACCGATTGACCGGCAAGAGACCGGAATCGGCCGGTTTTTCGTATGATCGGCCCGACCGGTGTCCGGCCGTTCAGTCTCACGTCTCGCCAATTCCAAGCAGATCTTCTGTTTCCCGTGATGCGGGCAAGAACGTCACAGCCGTCAGTACACTCAAAGCCGCAAGTAAACATGTAAACCTGCGCGCGCACAGCCTGTCTTTCACGGCTCGTTTATACTCGCATGTGTGTCCACCGGACCGCGAGTCTCTGCTGACTGACGCGCATCTCTCATATCCGCTGACTGCACGCGCGTGCACACGCACGCATCATGTACTGTACAGACAAAAAGGTGCACTGTAGTTCATCTCTCGCTGCTCCGTCTACATGGGGTATGTATGCCAACAGTGATGCTATTAGCATCATGCTAAACTCTGACACATGCTAAACTCATGTTGAAGTCGTTCACTCTGTGTAAAACAAACGTAAATTCCCTTCAACCTGATTTCTTGTCTTACGTTAAAACGGTGGTCATTTCACCTGGGTAAAATGACATTCAACACGACTTCTACTTGTTTTTAAAAATCCAAAATATAAAAAAATGAATAAATCAACCAATATATGTGATATATATCTGATTGAGTTCTTTACTAACACAAAAAACTGCAAATACATTTACATCTTTAGAGTAGAATTCACTCATAAGATTTTTAACTTTTTTATTGAAGTTGCAGCAAAAATCAACCCACTTCTTTTAATACTACAGACACAAGATAAAGACAATATATTTTACATTTGAAAAAATGAAATAAAGCAATGTTAGTTTCATAAACGGAAACAGCCGAGAATAAAGTTGAAGTATTTTATTGTTATCTTAGACTTTTGTGAGATGAGTACAAAAATGAAAAAAGTAAATTAAGTGACATGTTTAGTTATATTTTATTATTTTTACTTCTTTTCAGTCACAGAGTTATTCAATTTAAGAGTTGTTTGGGAAAGAGAAGATTCTGTAATTTAATGCAGCTTGGAGAACTGCATTTAGGGAAATTGTAATGTTCAATCATTTATTCAATGAAAATAAAAAAAATGTGCATTGAAGAAAAGTTAATATGGTTTTATATACAGTATACTGTCAATTATAGTTTGTGGATAGAAAATCGGAATCGGCAGGTTTCACTTGTAATAAAATCGGAATCGGAAAAGAAAATTGCAATGGGTGCATCTCTAATACATTTATATTGATAGGATTTATTCCAGAGCGTTTATGTTGAAACACTTTTCCCAAAGTTATGCATGTTATGCATGTTCAACTTCTGTGTACAGGTTCTGCGCCATAGCCTTAGAATCACATTGGTCATCGCAACCTGTGAAGAGAATTCTGTAATTTGCTATGTTTAGCACAGTAGAGGTCTTCACATTTGAATAGAAAATGTCATTGAAACCAGTTGTGGTGACTGTATAAAATTTCCCCCGAACTGCCGACTTTTTCTCCTCCATCTTATTTCAATTGATTCCAAGCTGCGTCAAGTGTTTACAATCAAGCTCTACCTCAGAACTGCCTCTTCCCACTAAAATTAATGAGGTGACTTTTCAAAACGGAGCATATCAACCCAGCCTGAGTTGATTTAATTAAAACCGCTCCAGCACTGCTCACACCACGGCAGCTATGGAAGGCTTTAAATGCCAGAGCCCATGTTACTGGCTCTCCGCTTCTCAGGAGAGTGTCTCTGGAGAGGGATGATTGTTTTGTTGAGTTTTAATGTCATGATGTTTTTTAATATTACAGAAGATGCAGTCCAGGGGCTTCCGTGGCTTTTGTTAGATGAGATAAACAGCTCACTGGGCTTGGATCGTAAAAAACACCTTACACATCTCCTAATTGAATTAAGTTCCATATGACAGCCAGGAGAGGAATATTGCTACAGTAAAGTGACTGGCAATGATGTGGCAACGAAAGAATCGGATGACATCCTGCCTGCAAGACTTGACATGGATCGAGTACTGGGTGCAGACATTGAATATGGGCAATTTAATTGGCTTTGACTGGATTCTTAAGGAGGGATGTGTGAGGTTGTGGCTTACTTTGGGTGCGCGGGTGGAAGTAGAATGTGACCTAAAACATGCTTTGTCTTTCGCTATTTTGCCATCAATAGAAATTGCTACCCAGGGTATTCAGCGCTCTCACGCCAGTGCAGCGGGAGACCTGAGGAGTGTGTTGCCATGGCAATGTCATCATCAGTGTCACTGTCGCTAGACGCTGACTTTGGCGTGGTTTGCAGCGGGTACGTGGGCAGAGGCTTCCTGCGAGCTAATCGATTTCTGCATGTGGTGATTGCGTGGGTCAACGTGTGTGTTTTTATAGAAAGCCATTATGCGTTATGAGTATATGTTGGTGAGTACGTATGCGGCGTTACACACAGCACAGGGGTCAGTAATGAGATCGCTATCTGCCAACGTTTATTCCCGTGTAAGGCTGAAAATATTAAGAGCGGGACAGAAATCACATTGCACGCTGAGGATTTGCTGACAGCAGCCACCAAACATTTTAGCCCCGTTGCGTCATCTCTGCTGGGGAGATATTCTCATTTTCCATCCCTGTGTGTGTGACAGGTATAAATATTACATCCATCTGCAGTCGGGGAGAAAACAGTCTCAGCAGACAAGTAATAAAAGAGAAGGAAGTTTGATGAAATGTATGTGACGAAGGGCTTATAAAAGAACTGTTTCTGATCGCATTACAAAGCAATGCCACGCGCTTCTCAATCTCCCCCCATATCTCTCTCTCTTTCTGTCGACACTCCACATGTTGTTGATGGAGTCCTGCTCCTCTCACCACTGTGGCTCCACACTGTAATGAAAAGGACTCTAACTCTCTTTTTCGCTCTGTGGCCCAGCACAAATGCAACCATTAAAGTGCATTAAAGCACAAAAAGATCCTCTGTCTTTGTTGGAAAGGGAAAATGCCTGCCCTCTGCCAGAGTTTTGGCTAATCCAAGCATCCACCTGGTCCTCCTCAAAATGGAGACCCTTTTATCTGAAGAAGGCTGCTGATGTCTCTGTAAAACAACAGAATACTTGCCCCGAAACAAAAGCAGACCTGCGTTCATATTCATAATTGGTTCGGTGAAGAATGTGCGTCAGAGTTATCAAAGAAATGTCACTACTAAGTGCGTTTGGGTCCTTTTTACTCCCTGCTTTCCTGCTGAGATATAACAACCTGCCCAGAATCTTGGTACACTTGGAAAAAATGGAACTGCAGGTTTCTCTTTCAAAGCTTGCAAGACTTATCGGAGTTCTCTGTTTGATTTTTAAAATAATTCAAGGACACAAATGAGATGTTGTGGAGTAAGAGTATAGAGCTGTAAAATGATTTTGGGATGAGTAGTTTGGATAACTTGTTCTTTCAAAGAACAGCACTTCTATTTTCTTTACAAACTTAAAGATGTAAAATTGAATTTGTATATATTTAGAATGATGGATATGGAATGCACTGCGTGTTGCTTGCTTGCTTTGATCAAAAGCTTGATGCATGCAAGTCTACATGACATAATAATAAGGAATGATGCTTCTAACCACAGCTCTAGACCTGTAGTTCCAACCACGCAACTTTGCGATGCTGCTTGCGATCGATCGGTGGAACGATTGTTTTGGGAAACACTTAAATCGTTGAACTATGCTCGAATGACAGAACTTGCGACCATAGTTGGCTAATGATGCTTTTGGGAAACACACTGTTTCTGGTCAGTTATCTCGTGCCTTGGGGGTTATTCAACTTCATACAGCAACAATTTCGAGTAGAAAAAAAGGTGCTGGAAAAAATTGGTTGCCAGATTGTAATTGTAGTTTCACCCCCAGTGGGCAGGATTGATGGAGCAAGAAGCAGCCAAAGTGGGTCGATGTGAGCTGGGAACACCTAGACTGGGAAACCAAAATCTGACCTGTCTCCACAAGGAGTACAAATAATAAACAATACTCGAGATGCTACTGTTCTCACCACTGTACTAATAACAGTGACCTTTATTGGCATGTGCAATTAAAATCATAGCGTTTCATCTAAGTTTAGCACATGGGATATGGGTTATGTCAAATAAATGCATGCACAAAGTGAACAGCAAGCATACTTGACTTAATTACAATTGTTAAATGCAAATTGCTATGTACAGGTGTGCACTGTTTATTCAACCATTAATTTAGCAGTATACGGTTTTTTTCTGAAGGAAAAGGAGATACACATGAAAAGAGGTTGAGTTTAGATTTCAAATGTTGTCACTTGTAGTGGTTTGTATGTTTCAGACAGTGGATTGCTGGTGAAGACACGGTTGGAGCACATCTCTCCAATAGGTCTTGAACCTATCGATTTCTCTGCCTCCAGAATGACTATTGACTCTTTGTTTAAGCGAGGTCCCAAGCGACGCTTGAGATCAACACAATTTCTGTCAAACTGACTGATGAATGGAAACCGGTCCACTGATCTGAGTACAGCGGTTGACTCAGAATCTTGAACTAAACTAGCATAATGTCACAATTCTCACATTTACCCCACCTCCTGAGGTCAACGCATCCAAATTTAGCTCATTATCAGCATCCTCTGAGTCAAAGCCTACAGCATATGCTGACAACATCAAGCATGAATTAATGTTAACCTGAAAGCTGCAAACTAAAGGGTTATTTTAGGTCAAAGCAATTTGTGCCACATATAGCTTATAAGAGGTTGGAGACCCATTCAGTGAGAACTCTTTTCATGGCTCCTACTAGCTCAGTCATGTGTGGCCTGTGAATCGTGGGAATGGCTAAATTGCTTTATTATTCACTCATCAGAATGAGCTCAGCTGTTCTAATGGTTTGAAAAGAATTAGCTCTAAGGCCATAAATTGGTCTTATCTTTTAGAAGTGTGTCGCCAATCTGGGAAATTTACATTTATTCATTTGTCAGATGCTTTTATCCAAAGCATATAAGCATTTTGTCAACACGCTAAACAGTACCGTTAGTTTACAAGGCCATGCTACTAGGAGGATTAAAGCTGGAGTAAGCAAAGGAGAGAATGAACAACATTTTTTCTTTTTTTTGACAGACAGACATACAGAGTTATTGGTTAGTCAAATAAATGCGGAACAGGTATGTTTTGAGCTGTTTTTTGAAACTTGTGAAGGATGCTGCAGTTCGGATTGTGTTGTGTCTTGGTGGTATTCCCAAAGCAGTATTCTATATGCCTAAAAATCACCATTAAATTAAAACTGACAATTTTTTTATGGAATTTGCAGTGGTTATTGTAAATGATTTATTAAATTACATCATTATTTTTAAATCATGTGCTCTTGTAATCTCTTATTAAAAACATTACTTACAAATATTTTATGCTGACTTTAAACTGTAGCTACATACATGGATTTGAAGCTTCTCATATTCATTGAATATTCATGAAGCATAAGAATATTCATATTCTTACAGTAGTAGTTGCATTTGCACACTTATACAGGTAGGTAAAATTATTATTTTTGTTTTATTCTGTGAACTACTACAAATGTTTCTCAAATTTCAAATAAAAATGGTTTCTTTTTGCATTTATTTGCAGAAAATGAAACTAGAGAAACGGGTGAAAATAACAGAAAATATGCTCTTTTTTTTCAGATCTCAAATACTGCAAAGTGAACAAGTTCATATTCACTTTTTAGCAATACAACAGTGTTTAGGAACAGTTCAAAAGTTATTTTTTTATGTGATAACTTTTCATCACAGTTTTCATGTGTCTTGTCATGCTGTCAGTCTTCCAAATAACTCCACCACTGTTTGTTGAATATATACAT
The DNA here is from genome assembly GCF_024868665.1 of Triplophysa rosa. Lineage (NCBI taxonomy): Eukaryota > Metazoa > Chordata > Actinopteri > Cypriniformes > Nemacheilidae > Triplophysa > Triplophysa rosa. Next base: position 12,016,119 of record NC_079906.1, on the reverse strand, counting down.
TTAGCATTAATTTGAGTCTAATAGATGATTTTCAATTACCAGAGAGTCTAAAAACAGATGCAATTAGATCATGTGATGAGATGTGTGGTAATGAACTTTGTGCTTATTACAAAAATTGTTTTGAGTTCAACAACTAGGCAACAATCTTTGATGTGTTGTTTCCAGGGCAACATAGATGGAAATAGCATATGCAACTGGTTGGTAGACATAAGTTGGAAAAGGTAAAAAGGATATCAGTGTCACCAGATGGAGATTTGGCAGGATGGAATTATAACAAAATGGAACTCTGTCTCCTCAGCAGATGGAGATACACCTGCTATTCACAATCTCCTGTCTCACCCCTAGGGGCCAAAGATACACCATAGCCTGGAGAGGTGAGCCAGGAGATGAAAATCCTTCATCCTGTGGGAAGTTGTAAGGAGTGTGAGGGGCTTTAGAGGATGTTGATTTTGTACTCTAAAATCCCATGTATTTTCTACATAGGATAGTTTTTAATGATCAATATTAACCTTTAAAGACAGATGCACTATGAATTTCAAGGTTGTTGCATTTTTTAGGAAGTTTTTGAAGTCGCTATGCAAGAAAGAAATGATGTATATTATAAATGATATATAGGCCCAGTTTCACAGACAAGGCTTGGCTTAAGCCAGGACTAAACCTTAGTTAAATTAGGATATTTAAGGAGCTTTTATAAAAATGCCTTAGAAAAAATATTACTGGTTTGCTTCTTGAGACAAAACAACGTCACTGACATATTTTAAGATATGTCAGGGCAAGTTATTTTCAGTTTAGACAGGTCAAACATTCATTTTAGTCTGGGACTAGTCTTAAGCCTTGTCTGTGAAACCGGGCAATAATGATATATATTTTAAACCGGCTGTAGTGGGTGGGCTTTATAGGATCTGATTTGAAACAAGCCTCATTTGAGCAGGGTCAAGTCACCAGTGTGGAATTAATTTGACGCTCAGCAGGCATCTTCCATCACCCCTTCCACCTTTTGGGTTTCTGATCATTTATAATTATAAAATAGCTGTTCATACATCACTTCACCTTCACTAAGCGCCCGGTTGTCTGTCAACCAGTCGGTCATGAGGAGAGAGTCCAGTAGTTGTTAGTTAGTATGTGAGATTGTTCTCTGAAAAAAGCAGGCTATGTTCTTGCTGTTGACTTGTGCTGTAAATGTTCAGATGTTTTACCGCTCACCAAAATAGAAAATCTCCAGTCATTCACTCCACCAGACTGAGCGACGCAGGTCACAGCCTGTGGATTAAGACAGCACAACATCTTAGTGATCTGTCCCACTGGGCATAATAAAGTCTGAGGTCACTAAAAGCTAAAAAATGTCAATCCTTTGCTGGGTTGGGTAAACATTTGCAATTTTATTTTACAAAGCAGTGTGATTCCACTCTGTATTTCTGCTCTCTTTAAGGTTTATACTACAAAATGGTATATTACAAAAACAGACTCTAGTACAGTAATAGTAGAAGGTAATAGTAGAAGTCACAGACAAGACTTGGTTTAAGCCAGGACTAAACCTTAGTTAAATTAGGATATTTAAGGAACTTTTATAAAAATGCCTTAGAAAAAACATTACTGTTTGCATCTTGAGACAAAACAATGTCTAAACAATGTTTTTTTTGATAAGTATGAAATGGAAATTCAAGTAAAATCAAGAAGACTGTATTATTAAAAAAAACTTTTATTAGACATTAGCAATGCCGCTTAGAACAGCGGTGAAGCCCTGAGACTTCTGGTGTTGTAAGGGGTATAAGAGGCCCTTTGAATAAGTAAAAAAAGTGATTCAGCAGATGCTTTTAACCAAACAACGTCCATGAAGTGACCTGTGTTTAAGTGCCTTGATCTGTGGCTCGTGGCTGGTTGCTGTTACTTGCCCCAAGCTTTAGCCACTATCCAAAAACCCAGCCTTACCCAGCTCCTATATAGAGATTTGAAGGGACAGTTCACCCAAAAATACAAATGATGTCATCATAAATTTCTTTGATCTGATGAGAATGCAGTTGTATATGTACTTCCACAATGTTACGATGTGTGTTATTGTCTTTATTTATTTGTCTATGTAATTTTGTTTTATGGGAGGTTTATGTTCAATGGGGATTTGGGGTAACAAATTGGGGGAAAAAATGTATGCCTTTGAAAGTGCTCTGTCACTGTATATTTCCGGTGTACCATGTTCTGATAAACACAATAAAATAAAAAATAAAAACACACTCTACTATATAAAACAGCTGATACAAACAAGTTTTAGCTGCTGTAAAAGCAAGATGCCTGGATTCTTGAAAGCCTCCCATTCAGACTCAAATACTTACGAAAAACATAATTATCAGACAATTTCTTCAGCTTTGAAAATGTACAAAATAAATAAGGGAGGTGTAATGACTCGAGGCGGACAAAAGTACTCATTAGACAACGTAATTCTTTAATTAAAGAACCTCAACCAACACACTAACACAGCACGTATCCCATGCTACCCGTCTCGCTTCCGCTTCTCCGCACCGTAGCATGGGAACTCCTCTTCTTAAAGGAGACGTACAACATTACAGGAGGTAGCCTGACCATTGAGGATTGGAAGAACAACGCACAATTTTAGACTCATCATCCTGACTTGCTTCAATATACTGTGCACTTGAGGTAGAATTGTCTGCCTGAAGGACTTTAAAAAAAAAATCTGAAATGGAATTTTATGTCGTGCATTCACATGTCATCTCTGAGTCACTAAAGAGAGATGAGCGTTGACATGACAGGCCTTTAAAAAATGAAATGCAACAAAAATGTTTGTTTTCCGAATGGCTTGCTCAATTGGATAACTCACTTGCCTAGAGCCAAATCGAGCAAGGATGTACATCAACAAAAAACTAAAATATCTCTTGCTCCAAACTCTCAGCATTCTCCTTGCTCATAATGTTAAACTTTACCAGCAGTAAAGAGTAAACAATGGCGATGAGGGGAAACAAATATGGAAAAATTCACTGTATGCAGGGGCGCCACAAACAATTTTGGGCCCCCATGAAAGAATATGAGGTTGGGCCCCCTACCGCACCAAACATACAAGCCAACTATCCAAAACTTTGTCTGCAATTTAATTTATAAATTAAATTGAAATGTATAATTTCTATTACATTACTTATAGTACTGTTACTACTAATACAACAGATCTCTGGGGGCCCCAAAAGTGTGTGGGCCCTTAGAATCAGCCTAACTTTCCCCCCTTAAGCCGTGTGTCCACCGAGGCGTTTACGCCTGCGGCCGGCGTGTTTTTTCAATTGTTTTCAACGGTAACGCTGCGCTTTTAAAAAAAGCCATCAGTTGATGTTTTTTTTCTGCTCAGCGCTGGTGCTATGCGTTTTTCCAATGATCAGCGCCGGCGTTCGACCGGGCGCCCAGAAGTAAGGTAATAAAAACTGCTTATTATTATGAAATAATAGTATTTTTACATCATGTATGTACATAAACGTGTTGTCGGACACTCCATAAACCAAAATAAGCCCTTAAAAATATTGAGGAATGTACTCTTTAAAGAAAACTCTTTTCTTTCTATGGATTTAGAAGCACAGTTGCAGTATCCGATTAAAAGCCAAAATGTCTGATAAATGATCACCAGCCAAATAATGTCAGCGTTTGCTCTCTAAAGAGTAAATTGTTGCTTCATCCCCTCCCAAATACATAACTAAATTATTATTACATTTTAAATAGACTTTTCAGGTGGCTTTCTATTAGTGGAAAGATAAGAAAAGCATTTCCAGTGGCATGACAGATTCCCATGGATTACCGATAAGGATAAGCTTAAACGCAAACCTATTTCTTTCATAGAAACAGCTTTGTGAACCAAACAGCATAGATGCAGACAGTGAGGTGCTCCATGAGCATTAACTTCTCTCCCTCTTCATCCGTCATGGGTCATGCTGCTTTTTCTATTTAGCTCAATTAGCTGTCTTCTCTTCGTTGATAGATATTCATGTTTGATGGCTACACGGTTCCCCAGATGGATTCCTGCAGACTTCTGACAGCTATTAGATAATTCCCGAATCAATGGCAACGAGACCGTCCCCCACCCAGTGGATTTGTTTTGTAAGGATTTGGGGAACGAGTCTGAAAATTGATCATCATATTTCATGAAACGCCTGACATCTGGAGTCCCCGCGGGCTGATTTGTCATTCCTCCCCATCTCCATTTGCATATTCCCCCTGTGTTTAATTCACTTTTTAAACAGGGGCTTAATTAGCCGGAGTCACTGGAGCAGTCTTGGATTATGCCTTTTAGAGAAACAAAACATTTGATCTCATTTAGAACAGTTAGAGAAAGCGGTAAGGCTCACTGACCATTAGCTACGCACCCAACCAGAGCCTCTAGTGCTTTTGCTAAGTGCAAAGCGCTAAGCCACGCCCGAAGGACCTTTGAAATTAATGCACAGTTTCTTGATGCATTTTCAATCAGCATCGAGAGGTGAGATAAAGTGTGCGCTTTTACTGCAAACATATTCAATACCTTTCTGAAGACTCCCACCGTGAGATTACTACTCCCCTACATCTGATTGGTTCATTCACTTAGGATGCTGCTTTTTGATTGGTCCCTATCTCTAAATCCTGCCCCAACACCTAATCCTGACCTTCGTAGAGTCGTAATCTCACAGGGAGTCGTAATCTCACAGGGAGTCGTAATCTCACAGGGAGTCGTAATCTTACAGGGAGTCAGATTTTGATACAACACCGGAATCGGACAGTTTTTCATATGATCACCGGTCCGGCCGGTCAGTCTCACGTCTCGCCGATTCAAAGCCGATCTTCTGTTTCCCGTGATGCGGGCAAGAACGTCACAGCCATCAGTACACTCAAAACCGCAAGTAAACATGTAAACGTGCGCGCGCACAGCCTGTCTTTCACGGCTCGTTTATACTCGCATGTGGGCCCATCTTACTGTGAGTCTCTGCTGACTGACGCGCATCTCTCATGTCCGCTGACTACACGCGCATACACACGCATCATGTACTGTACAGACAAAAAGGTGCACTGTAGGTCATCTCTCGCTGCTCACCATTATTGGCACCCTTGGTAAATATGAGCAAAGAAGGCTGTAAAAATAAATCTACATTGTTTCTCCTTTTGATGTCTTATTTAAAAAATATACAATATTCCAACATTTCATTAAAGTAAAACAATTTGAAGTAGGGGGAATATCACATAGAGAATTTTTTTTCTCTAATACACCCTGGCCACAATTATTGGTACCCCTAGAAATTCTTATGAGTAAAATACCTCCTAAGTATTGATATTTACATTTTCTTAGCACACCAAGGTGACTAGAAACATGACGTTGTCCAGTTATGACTTCTTGTTGCACAGGAGAATAAATATTAGTAACACAAAGCCCAACCCCCCTTAATCATTTATCACAATGGATAAAACCAAAGAATATAGTTCTGATGTGCAATATAGTTCTGTTGAGCTACACAAAATACAAAATGGCTTTAAGGAAATAGTTAAAACAATAAACAATGTAATTTCCAACATCAGGGCAATGATCAAGAAGTTTTAATGGACTGGAGATGTTGAAAATCAGCTTGAAACAGGATGTGTGTCTATATTGTCTCAATGCACAACTAAAAGAAGAATTTGAGTGGCCAAAGACTCTTCAAAGAGCACAGATGGAAAATTGCAGTAATCAGTTGAATTTTGGGGTCAGAAAGCATTTAATAAAAATAAAGGAAAACTGCACCTCCATCACCACAAGTTGTTTGGGACACTGTTCAAGAAACAAATCTTCTGCTCTTATGCAAAAATAAACTGCACCATATTAATCTGCCATACTGGAACTTCAACCAGGACTGGGGTCTATGGCCATATGGAATGAAAAATAGTTTTTTTGGCAGCAATAACACAAGATAGGTTTGGTGCACACAGGGATAAAAGAATGCCCCATGTCCCATGTCAGCACATTGGTTCAAAATAAACATCAACATCAATAAAAAATGGGTCACTAAACACAAAATCAAGATCCTGCCATATCCCAGTTCCCTGACCCGAACCCTATAGAAAATGAGTGATATGAACTGAAGAAGAGGGAGCACCAACATTTGAAGGATCTGGAGAAATTATTTATGGAGGAATGGAGCTGATTTTCTTATAAATTAAGGTTGCGGGGTGAATTAAATACAAGGGTGCCAATAATTGTGGCCAACATGTATGGAAGAATTTTTTTTTCTCAATGTGATATCCCCCCCACTTCAAATTGTTTTCCTTCAATGAAATGTTGGAATTTTGTAGATTTTTTAAATAAAAGATTAAAAGGAGAAACAATGCAGATTTATTTTTACAGCCTTTTTTGCTCATATTTACCAAGGGTGCCAATAATGGTGAGCAGGACTGTATGCTAACAGTGATGCTAAACTGTGACACATGCTAAACTCATGTTGAAGTCGTTCACTCTGCGTAATTCAATTCAATTTTATTTATGTAGCGCTTTTCGTTTTTACGTAAAACAAACGTAAATTCCCTTCAACCTGATTTCTTGTCTTACGTTAAAACTGTGGTCATTTCACCTGGGTAAAATGACATTCAACACGACTTCTACTTGTTTTTAAAAATCCAAAATATAAAAAAATGAATAAATCACCAATATGTGGGATATATATCTGACTGAGTTCTTTACTAACTCAAAAAACTGCAAATACATTTACATCTTTAGAGTAGAATTCACTCATAAGATTTTAAACTTTTTTATTGAAGTTGCAGCAAAAATCAACCCACTTCTTTTAATACTACAGACACAAGATAAAGACAATATATTTTACATTTCAGAAAAAATGAAATAAAGCAATGTTAGTTTCATAAACAGTCAAGAATAAAGTTGAAGTATTTTATTGTTATCTTAGACTTTTGTGAGATGAGTACAAAAATGAAAAAAGTAAATTAAGTGACATGTTTAGTTATATTTTATTATTTGTACTTCTTTTCAGTCACAGAGTTCTTCAATTTAAGAGTTGTTCGGGAAAGAGAAGATTCTGTAATTTAATGCAGCTTGGAGAACTGCATTTAGGGAAATTTGGGGAAATTGTAATGTTCAATCATTTATGTAACGAAAATAAAAAAAAGTGCATTGAAGGAAAGTTAATATGGTTTTATATACAGTATACTGTCAATTATAGTTTGTGGATAGAAAATCGGAATTGGCAAAAATCGGAATCGGCAGGTTTCACTTATAATAAAATCTGAAACCGAAATCGGCAAAGAACACTGCAATCAGGTGCATCTCTAGTAAAAACATAATCTGAAATTGATAATTTCTCATTTTTAAATCGCTTGGGATAAAAACTTCATGCAATAACTTCATGCAATTATGAATATAATGTTACATTTTTGCATCGCATGAGAATCAGCAGTGTTTTGATAGTTTTTAGTTTTTTGGGAAGATTAACCCACAAATGACTTATTTATTTATAGTTGTCAATGTATATTATGTCTGTCCTTTGGAAGAGACGTTAAACCGAGGTCCTGACCCTCTGTGGTCATTAAAAATCCCAGGATGTCCTTTGAATAAGAGTAGGGGTGTAACCCTGGCATCCTGGCCAAATTTGCCTCTATACATCATGGCCTCCTGATCATCCCCATATGTACTAATTGGCTCGCAACTCTCTCTCCTCTCCACCCCACCAATAAACTGGTGTGTGGTGGGCGTTCTGGCGCAATATGGCTGCCGTCGCATCATCCAGGTGGATGCTGCACATTGGTGGTGGTTGAGGAGATTCCCCCATTCGATGTAAAAGCGCTTTGAGTAGCCAGAAAAGCGCTATATAAATGTAACAAATTATTATGATGAAGCTTAATTCAATTCAGATTTCTTTCTATAGTGCTTTTTTACAATTTTGCTTTGTTGCACAGCAGCTTTACAGTAAATGCATGTTAAGGGGATAGTTCACCCCAAAATAAAAATGTTGTCATTATTTATTCACCCTCAAGTCATTCAGAACCTTTAGCCTATATGAGTCCTCTGTGGAACACAAAAGAAGATTTTGAGAAATGTCACTGTGGTTTCGTGTTCATACAATGGATGTCAAAGGGGGTCAGTGTTGTTGGTTACCAATGTTCTTCAAAATATCTTCTTTTGTGTTCTGCAGAAGAAAGAAACTCATACAGGTTTGGAATGACATGATGGAGTAAATGATGACAGAATTTTCATTTTTGGCTGAACTATTCCTTTAATACAGACAGTATGGACAGAAGTTAAAAAACATGATATTATGAAATATATAAAAAATGTAAATAAAATGTTCATTGACAAAACTAACTGAAAATAATTGCCTATAGGTTTGTAATCACACCATTGTACTCTATTCATGGTGCTATTAAGTATGTGTATCATTTTTCAAAACATTTTTCACAAGTTGCATTTAAGATTAAATAAGAAAAACATTTCAACATTGAAAGTCATGACACACTTTACCAGATGTTGAAGCTTTCTACTCAGTGTAAAAGAACAATCCTGATAACTATTGATCTGTAAGACCATTAACTATAAGATCAGGTCTCTTAAGGTCGCAGAATAGATTCCAATAACCAGGCTTGTTGTTTGCTCTGCGTATGCGTTTCTAGTCTGGTCATAGCAAGCTCTAAGGCATTAGTGCTTGCCGTAGCATGACCATACTGTCGTACAGTAGGTGACTTAGTCTGGTGGTCTTCTCGAGCACATTGAGAGCATTGTGCTGTTCATCAGCCCTCAGTCCAATCTGTGATTATGATGGGTTTCCAAGGGAACAGACCCTATAAAGCAGTGTCCAGCAGAAACACGCAGGGCTCATTCAGGCCCGGCAGTAGCAGCCTGCTTCAGCCACAGGCCACAGCTTCCTCTTCCAGACTCGGTATTCAGCAGAGCCTTTGTCCTGCTGGCTCTGCAGCTCCACACAGTCAGACAGGAGATGAGCAGAGAAACACAGAGAACAAATGTCTTATGACTCATACCATTCATCCTGTCTCCTGTTCTTACTGTCTGTCTCTCCTTTTATTCAAAGATGCAGAGCACAGGGAGGAAATCACTCTGGGAAACGTCTCGCAAAATTAGCGGCCTCAGAACGAAAACGACGACTGCGCCGGTTGATTTTGTTTTTCTCTTTTTTTGTCTTTTTTTGTTACAGGAATTTCTTTTCATTTTAAATAGCCTGGTTCTGTAATTACATTTCCCAGGCTTCTGCGCACACACACTCGTTCCTAAAACCCTGGGCGCTTTGCATGAATGTTTCCTGAGTTTTATGACTTTTTTTGGATGCGTTGCAATAACATTTCTCAAAAAAAAAGAATTTCTCACTCACAGTTTAGACTAGATTAAAGTCACTGACCCAGCTATATCTAGTTGAGGTCAAAGCTGTAGTGCAGGGGTCGTTGCACATGCTTCAGACATTTATTATGAGCTGTTGACTTGGGGGGACCCAGGTTCGAATCTGACTCGAGTCACGTGTCATGCCCCCTCTCCCTTCTCCTGTATGCGTTCCTGTGTGCCAAAAATAATTTTGGAATGGTCTAAATATTTTGAGGCTATATATACAGTATATAAAGCTTGTTTTAAATCTGGTTATTGATTGACTATGTACTACCATGTTCCACAAACCCAGTTCAGACCAGCTAGAAGCTAGTAACAGTGTTTGAAACATAGCTACTTGCTAGATTTTCCAACAGAGAAGGCTGTTTTGTATTTTCATCCACACTTTCTGTCAACCGTCTAGCCAGTTTAGCAAGATCATGATGTTATAATGCTGTAATGGGGTAATGATGGGCTCCTTTGCAGGCTGTGATAGATGTTTAGTATGAAGGAATTGGGTTAATTTATTATATGAAGGGAAGTATCCATAAATTACTTTGAAATGAATGATGGCTTTCACTCCTAAATTGATTTGAAAACATGTACCTTCACACACACACACACACACACACACACACGCAGATACTTAACCCCCTTCCATCCATGCCGTCCGACCCGCTGACACACCCAGAATCCATTCGTTTGTCAATTATTGGCAACACTGTGTTTATGAAGTGTCAGAATGATGAACAGGCCCACGCTGTCAGACCGGCATCGGAGTAAACGTCCACCAGGCATGGAGGCATCAGTGCTTATGTAGCCCATTAAGTCGGGCAGCCATGCATCACAATAGCTGTATACACAGCCATGGCTTGGAGAGAGACAGTCAGCATATGAGCTCGGTATATTGGTCTGCTGTCTGCCAAAGCGACTGCAGATGATTGTTTGGCAGCTTTAAAGTCTGCTCGCTCTGACTCAGATTCCTTTATTTGATTTTTTTCTTCTTCTGGTGTGGTCGCGCTGGATGGCCGGTTGGGAAGGATAGGGACTGTAATGCTTAACTCCTTTATTGGATTGGACTGCAGAGTATACACGCTCTCAAGTGCCTCGGTCACTTAAGCCTATATGGGAAACTAGGGAACGCTTGCCGTATTGTTGACCAAATTCACTTTTGTCCCCCCACAATGTTTTCAGGTTACGTAAATTTAAGCTTTATTTTCTCTCCCACATTGCATCGCGCCTCTCGTGCTGCAAAAAAATCATTTTCTTAATCAGTCTTATTTTTCAGTTGAAGTATCTTAACAAGATAGATTACTTGAGAAGCGAAATTGCACAAGATATTACAGTGAGAGTTGTTTTCAGAGGCGATGTCGGGAATTAAGTTTGTCTTACAGGATTGGCAAACAGTTATTATTTTTTACTTAAATTTAAATCAAACAACGTTTTTTGAGGTTTGTTGCTGACAATAAAAAGAAAAAAAACCAATTTGCCAATACACTAATAAACTTAGATGAGCTAAAGATAAGATATAAAAACAAGTCGTATTGTTATCATAAGCAATTTTGCTTCTGGGGTAAATTTATCTTGTTTAAACTAGATATTTTTACTGACTAAGTACTTTCAGAGGAAAATTTACAGTTTTTACTGCAGGAATGTTGTTGCCAGAAAACTGCTCTTGAACAGAAAGACAGATTGGCTAAATTGGGAGAAAACTTTATTATAAATTCACTTTTTAGGTTTCGTGAACAATTCTTAACTACTAGTTTACATTGTTAATCAATGAACAATACTTCTACAGTGTTCATAAATCTTAGTTAATGTTAAAGGTGCTGTCATTTTTTGTAGAATCGATTGACAGAAATGCAATATAATATATATAACTATGTCTTCAGAGGTGTATAAAGAGCTTACATAATGAAGCGTTATGTTTTTATTTCCTTAGAATGAGCTATTTCTATCTACGCACACCACGGGTCCCCTTACATGGAATTCACCATGTTGTTTCTACAGTAGCACTAAACACACAAACTGCTCTACAGAGCGCATCATAAATACGTTATCTCCTTCAGAAAAGAAGCATAAACATGACTACATCTTAGTTTCTGTGTGTTCTGTGTCAGACATTGTAATGCTTCGAAAGTGAGTGGTGGAGTGAGCCGTTGGTTGTAATTCGCAACCTCACTGCTAGATGCTGCTAAATTTCATACACTGAACATTTAATTTGAACATTTCTTAATACATAAGTGATACTGTTAACATGTTGATGCACAATGAATTAACATGAACAGATAATGAACAATTGGTATTTACTAACAACAAAACATTCTGTAAAAATGTATTGCTTATCATTAGGTCATGCAAATGCATGAGTGGATCGCTTTTGTAACGTATTAGGGCAATTTTAGCATTATAGATGTTACAGTTTCAGATTCAGAGAATGAATCTATTACCAATTTATTGGATCGTCTGTTTATTTTACAAAACCCCTGATGACAGAGTCCAGACATCAGAAACATATCTGATTTTTTTCATTCTATGGTTGATATTTGCCTGGAATTACTGGCATTACCACTGATGAGAACCTGCATACTTGCAGTACTTGGCACATGCTGTAAGTAACGGAGTAATATGCTACAGATCTACTGTCTGTAGACTGTACACTTGCAAGGCCACAGATGGAAAGAATCTCCAGGGATTTGTTTTTAAGTAATTGACCATGGCTCGGTCATATCCCCTGCTACATATATCATTGTTCCTTTGAACGCTTATAGTTCAGGGGATTGTTGTCCACACACAATTTCCTGTGTGTACTGTACGTCATTGTCATAGTGCCAAACTTGCCGTGTTGGCTTTTCTCCCAGAACTTGAGCTAGATGTGGACGACCAGTGGGAAACCACGCCACCATTAATAACATCTGGGGTTCTGTCGCTGTATTTTTCTCCCTGTGATCCATTTCATTTTTATGGCATTTTTATGAGTCTTTGAATGTGTTTATAGACGTGTCTGCATAACCCCTCTTTCATTGGGTGCATCTGCTCTTATGGACAGAAGCTCATTTCATTTAAAGGAATGAATTGGTTTATTGTTGTATATTTAATTTAAATGATTTTATATGCCTTGTGTAAAGCAATAAGCTGTCCGGGTACAGTATATGTGGCCAGCGCGACGTATTTTGGCTCATGTTTTTATGTGGTAAGGATCAAGCACACCTCCTTATCCAAGGCAAATAGCCAAACTAATTCATACAATGGGAGTCAGCCAAAGTCAAGGACAAGAATTGGTTCCTGAGCCAGGCTTCTTACTGTTAAGCCTACATGGATTTTCTGTCCGAATTTCTCCCATTCACATTTTGATCAGTGTGTTTGCTGTACTTTGTTTTTGTCAATATTCTGTAATTCCCACTTTACTAGCCTTAAAGGTGAAAGTAACCAAGGTAACAATGCTTATTTATTTTCACTTTTAATGGTGAACATTTGTTGGATAATGATCGGCTGTCAGTGAGCTGCCATATGCCATTCTGATTATGTTCCAATTGAAGGGGGAGATTTTATTTTATAGGATATTAAACAATGGTGAAATTCAATAAAAAAATATTGCATATTTGTGCTGACCTCAAAGAAATGACCCAATGAAATATACAAATATTTTTAAATGTACAGTCCAGGAAAAGAACCAAAAATTATGATGACTCATCTTGCACTACCCAGATTTTTGTCCAATCAAATTTTGTCTAGAGTCCCTCCCTCTAATGCCACATAGTCCAAGCTTTTTGTTTTAGTAGGAAACCAACACCGAAAAGAAAACTCAAGGATGTTTTTCCCCTCAGCAAATCAATGAAAGAAGTCGTTGGTGTTACATGGTCCTGTTATTGACTTATCCTGAAACCTACCAGTGTGCAACGGAGAACTATGGAGGTGTTTCTACCTAGCATAAGATTTAACTCCTGGTCTCTCTCTCACTTACTCTCCCACTCAAATGAAAGCTCTCTTTCTCTAAACTTCACAATTCTTTCTCTTCGCCTTCACTATTCTTTCTTTCTTTCATTCATTCTGACTGCCCATCTCCAACTGAGAAATTACAGGATTGAAGATCATTTTACTGGCTTTGGGATCTGTAGGCGACCTGGCACAGTTCACTGAACAAAGTTCCATTTACAGTTATAGGGGTTAGTAAATTTGATAAAAGAAATAGCCATGTAATTTTTATGAAGTTGTAAAAATCAACGAGGCAGCAACTCCTCATTCATTTCACAGCATGCTTTTCATTTGACAGCGTTAAATAAAAGCTCAGATTTTCTCAGTTTTTCCTATCTGCCAAAACAAAACACCCCCTTCATAGGTTTTTATCAGAAAACATCACATTTAATCCCCAGGGATGACAGAATCAAGTTTAGATTGAGATAAATATTCAGTTTTTATATATAATGAACTGGAAGTTAAAATGATTAAATGCTTTTACATGATGTCCCCCTCAAATGATGAATGTAAACCCAGCACTTTCTCAGTCTTTGTGTCGTCACATTGGTTTAAGTTGCCCGCATGTTTGTCACATACTATAGTAGGCTAAATGACCTTAAATATCACTTACATTTGAAATTATTAAATATTTTACCCTTTAAATGTATTTGATTTTTTACATTGTGTAGGCACGACAGTTTTGGATACTTATCCAGTTTACTATGTCATTTTATAGTATCAATTGTGGAAGTAGTATAGTCACAATAAACAAAATAAAACCTTGAGAAGCACTGTGATACGAGCATTCTCGATCGTGGACTCTTTACGTATTTAATGATTACAGCTTTCCGAAAGCGGCGGGGCTAGACGTGTTGAAACTAGAGGTAACACATTGCATACATTTGAATAGTTATTTCCCTCAACCATGAAAGCAGTGAATGTGTTGTGGTAGTAATAAAAATGTTAAGGATTGTCATTTTACAACATTATTTTCATTATTGCCACAACATTACCCTTCTAAAATGTGTACACCAGATGGCCAGATACACAGTGTTTAGTGTAAGTGCACATTGTATGGAAAATGCTTATGTGTCATAGTTATCTGCATGGAACTCTGTTGTATTTAGCTGTTATTCGGCTGTCCTGCCTGTTATTAGTGTTGACTTTGAAATTACCCTATGTATAGGATTTTGCGTTAGAATCACAGTATGGATTTAGAGATTCTGTTTGCTGTAAGTACTGTCAGCATGACAACGCGAAAGATGCAGAATATACAGTATATAACTGCTGTATCATAGGAATGTAATTGTACAATGAGTAAAGTACACTGACGATTAAAATTTCTTACAATATCACTTGTTACTCATTTTTTGGTGTCATAGTATCGTCAAAGACAGATAAAACAATAAGTGTCCATAGCGATGACTAACACTATTCCAAAATCCAAAATTCCCAACAGGTATTTTATTTAATAATTAAACATGGCTCATTTCCACAAACATACTTTGCCAAACTGTCCATGACTTTTTCATTATTCTAATTGCTCTATTGTTGCAGTGTTGAAGACAACAAATAGCTGATTTACCTACACAAAAGCACATGCATTTACCTGCTATTTTTCCAGTTAAGAGTCAGCAGTATCTGAGAACTAAACTTCAGCGCTTTTAATAACATTTGTAGTTTTTCAATTGTGTAATGTGTTCCCACCCAACTATACTCAGAAACAACTGGAATATGAGCCTTCACCCGTGAGGTATAATTTATCCGCTTCACTTTCAGCATGTTCTTATATTATTTTATTAAACAGTATTTTTTGTTAGAACTTTTAACTATATTCTCAAGAAGGCCAGAAGAGTTAGTGGACATTTTCACTTCTCTCCGAACAGACAGCTGAAATTGGTATTCTTGAGGTCTCACCCCGCATCCATGGTTTCCTTTGAGCTCTGCGCAGGAAAAGTCATGTTCTGTATTTCAAAGCGTCCGACAAACTGACATTGGGCTGAAATGATTTATGGAAGGCAGGAATGAAGTTTCTCTTCAGAGAGAAAAGAGTTTTCATGGTGGTGATTACATATCTGCAGACTCCACCTCTTGAAGTCCTTGTGTATTGCACTTCACTCTTCTCAGATACCAGCCATCACAAGCAGATTAAATAACTTGTGATAACTGGTTGATTTTTTTCCAAACAGAACTGAGAAGGCTATTACGTAAGCCACCTTGCTTGAAACCAATATGATGTGTTATACAGTATAGGAATATTGTGCTGCATTCCAGAAAAGTAGCAGGTGCATGCTGGGTAAGAATTTAATGGACTGTGTTGTCTTATAATAAAAGGGGGATGGATCGTTCTCTGGTGTTCTGACATGGATTCATAGTTTGTATTAAGCAGTCAGTATATTTCTAATAGTTGACTTGGCTGCTGAAAAGGACTTTCATCGTTTGTTCACCTTCATGTCATTCCAAACCTGTATGGCTTTCTTTCTTCTGCAGAAAACAAAAGATATTTTGAAGAACGCTGGTGACCAAACAATTTGGGGCCCCATTGACGTCCATTGTATGGACACAAAATCATTGAGACATTTCTCAAAATATCTTATTTTATGTTTAAGACAAGAACTTTCAGGTGCTTACCTACATGCTCAGCCAATGACAAATGGCTTGAACAATAAAAAAATAAAATAAACAACTATAGCCAAGCTGAGCTTAAATGAAATGTGCTTACATTACCAATGGACCCTGTAACAAATCATCCCTTCGAAACAATTTGTTCCTCCAAGCCAAATTACAGACACAGTCTCTCAAATCACTTTTCATCCATCACATAACTCCTCAAGACAGTAGAGCAGTTTGTCTGTCTGGCTCTTTGAATGCTCTAATAAATGTTTTCAGGAAGTGAGGGCACGGGGACTTAACAGATTAGCACGAAAATGAATAATGGTTGAAAATAAAAGCGATTGGCTGTGACAGCGCCGCGTGACCGCGTCGAGGAGCGGCAGAAACCGGCCCGGATGATTGCAGGGAAGAGATGGGGTCACTGCTGCCAACAAGAACATCCATTTTACTGTGTTTTTCCTCTCTGCCCGAGTCAATTTCCTGCGCAAGCAGCACAGGGGAATAAAACAAACAAACCAAAAGAGACCAGCCAAGTCACTCTTTGCCATGTCACTCTCCCGCTCATTTTAACATTTTTCCTCGATATTGATCTGTGATCGCAGCAATCACGAATGACACTTTGGTGATCCATGTAACAAAGCTGATAGCAATGATTTGGAAATGCAGGCAGGAAAAATAGCCACCTCAGCCTCCCTGAGGAAATCCCTCCTCGGCTGGTTTAGCAGAGGAGATATCGATTGTCTTCAAGTGTGCGATCCATTTAGAGTCCAACAGCTCATTAGGCCTTCAGAGCAACAACATCAACTAATCACTACTTTAACCCCCTGTACAGTAGGGATACGCAACGGAACGCTTTTGTTTTGGGGGTTACAGAACCCGAGCCCCTCTTCTGTGTTGCCTTGCATTGCCTTGCGTTGATTGAAACGAGCCGAGTTCACTCACATTCCCTGAATAAAAGATCGCACGTAAGCTCTCGTGGGACGGTACGCCCGTCTACCTTCCTCTGCACATTCTTTTCTATTTCTCGGCAAATGCAACTCAGTTGCTTATGATCTGTAGGCTTGAAGTTGTAACTAAAGGGAACGGAAGAGAGATGCCAAGTGAGAGAGCAACCCAAATGAGCTGATGGATTTCTTTCTCGCTGTGTGATTTACGCTTTCGTGGTTGTGAGACTGAAGTGGTGGTGATGAGAAAGGTCAATATGTCAGGCTGTCGTGTAGAATATCTCTAAACTTCAGAAATGAACAGCAGAAATGAAATAGACGTTGTCAGTCAGGAGTGAGAAACAAAGTCCAGCTGCCATTTAAAGCTGTTAGTATTTTCCAGAGCCTGGCGTTTTTCTTTCTCCTTTGCCAAAGTCTACATGAGTGGTTTTCCACTTAAAGAAACGGTTCAACCAAAAAATGAAAATTCTGTCTTCATTTACTCACCCTCAACTTGTTCCAAACCTGTATAAATTTGTAAATAAAAAAAGTTGGAAAATTTACTTTATACATTTCTTTGTTCTGTTGAACTCAAAAGAAGATCTTTTTTAAGAATGTAGGAAAGCAAACTTTTCTGGGGCACCTTTGACTACCATTGTAATTGTTCCTACTATGGTAGTAGTCAATGGTGGCCAAGAACTGTTTGGATACAAGCATTCTTCCAAATATCTTTCTCTTTGTTCATCAAAGTCGAGGGCGAGTACCTGAAAATGAAGACAGAATTTGTATTTTTGGGTGAACTGTCCCTTTAAAACTTAAGTCTGTTGTTTGTTTCAACTTTTCTGCTACTTTGTGCTTGTTTATTTAAGCTTTCTAGACAAAGAGGGTCCCAAGAGACAGCGTGCCTTGCCTATAGCCAAACTCTAGCACAGGCAAGAGTCAGCTCCAGCATTTGAACTAGCATTTACAAAGCTAGCGCCAACCCGACAGGCTGAGTCTGCGCAAGGCTAATTCAGCTGACTGGTTAAGATAAAAGTCTGTTTTACTGCAGATTTGTGGGCGAGGTCTGTGGTTATTTGGGTGATTTGTGAAAGCGCTCTGTTGGGGTAGTTAAAGCAGTGCAGCGTTTCTGGGCATGCGATGAGCTAATAAATTAATCCAAATAATTGTGGGGAAGGCAAATGGCACGTTGCAGGGGTGCTATAGCTTTTACGGAGCGATTAATATTGGTGGTGCCGCCTGCGATTGTGCTTTTCTGACCCGAGCGTATCCCACTGGTAATTTGTTCATTAGCAGGCACCCTCATCTGCTTTCCTGGCTGTAGGCAAAGGAGTCAGATTCACTGTCTCCCACCCTCAACGCTAGCAGATAAATCAACATAAAGATATACAAAGTGTGATAAAGCATTCCAGTGGGAACGCTGTAATGCATGCTCATTTTAATTCTACTGGCTTTATTGAAATCATCTTATGATGTGAAACTGTTTCCTGCATAGTATTTGATAAGTAGTAACTCTGCAGATGCAATGGAGATTAAAGGGGATCTCAAGTGGGATTTTACCAAGACTACTGCATATTTAGAACACTGGTAAAAACACCGCAAAACTTTCTTGCTCGGTTTTCTGTGACATTTCTATCCCATGGGACTAAAAGCAGGGCCTATCTGCAGTGACAAAGCTGAGGAACTTTTGGTTTTCGGTTTTGGTGCATGCTGCTTGCTGCAAGAGACACCAGGGTCATAGAGAATGCATGTACTGATAAATTGGATTTTAAGGCGTAGTTCACTCAAAAAATGAAAATTCCTTTATCATTATTCACCCTTACTTCATCCCAAACCTGACTTTCTTTCTTCTGCAGAACACAAAAGAAGATATTTTGAGGAATGTTGGTGACCAGACAATTTGTAACCCTATTGTCTTCCATTGTATGGAAACAAAACCACTGAGACATTTCTCAAAATATCATCTTTTGTGTTCCACAGAAGAAAGAGTCATACAGGTTTTGAATAACATGAAAGTGAATAAATGATGACAAGATTTTTATTTTTGGGAGTATTTTCCCCCCAAAAAGCTAGAATGTACTGTGGATAAATTGTCTGCCGAATGCATTCATGTACAGTAAATGTGAATGAGGAACATGGACGTCTCACTGTAAGCATACTGTGTGTTTTTTCCATGTCTTTTATATTGAATTTGTGTTTTGTAGTCTATTTCGCTGGTGTTTGTAGTCTTTTTATGTTTCACTGCCCCGGTGTTCCTTGTTTCCCTTGATTTTGTGTATTGTTGTTTGAGTTGACTAGTCTTTGTACATATTTAGTTGCACAAAAACTGTTTTTTACATCTTGCTTATGACACTTGGTGAAATGATAGATTTACGACGTTATGTTGTTTAATCAGATAAGGGAATTTGCTTCAGGCTCATCGAAAGCCTCTAAAGGTTGTAAAATTAGACTTAAAAGTGAATGTGTAAAGTTATGAACAGAAATTTAAATTAACATCTTTTAGGAAGCAAGGTCACAAAGTCTGAGAATTTCTCTAGTAATACATTTCAGCTTTAAAATATTTAATTGACTACAATTTGCGCAATTTCCATTAAACGATTTGTTAAAATCCTTATCTAATCACAAGAAACAGGAAGTCACAGATAGATAGGTCATAAACACGTCATTTCTTGAAAGACGTGAAAGCCCTGTTTATAGTAAAAAGATATTTTAGCTGAATAATCCATGTGGTCCGATCAATGTTTGACTTTCTTACCCCGCAGACTCAAGTTTTAGCAGTAAAGGTCAACCCTATTGTAGCACCGCGCTTTGCGAATCATCATAACAATGGTTTATTCACGCCCATGTGACAACGTGACATTAGTTTTGCGGTTCGGACCGGCCCTGATGACTCAATTCAGCATCAGTGTCTGACGGTTTAGTTGGAGCTCGGCGGGGGAGTTGCAAGGCCATGACATAACTCTTCAGCTCCTTCTTATCTTAGGAGTATGAATCTATATTTCAAAAAGCCTATGCATGGAGGCTTATGAAAATGTTTAATACTCATCCATATTCCTGAAGACTGTAAATTGAACATGTATTATTCAAAGCTGGCAGTTTTGGTGCACATTGGTGCAATGCAAATTAAACATTAGCTGCATGAAAAGGGCGAGCATAAATCAAAGAGAGTGACAAGAGCTGACCCAATCAGTTTGCCTTTTCACAGTTTTGTAAATGCTTCCCATCAGTCAACATTAAAGCCTGGAATAATATACAGTCACTCAAGAATATAAATGATACGTTTGATTTCCGTCATATAGCACCCAGATGCATCTAGCCCATTATGGACTACTGTATTTCTGAGCTTTATTTTTGCAGTCTCGTAATTGCTACAGATTTAATCCAAATATAATTTTTATTTGTCTATTTGTATATGGGTGTGTTTGCTTGATGTAGATGAATGAGGTTGGTAAATCTTCAGTTAGTTTCAGCTGTGCATTGAGGAACTGTCAACGAACACCAATGCTTGGACATAAAAAAACACTTTTTGATAAATGAAGATCAATTTGTACTTGTCTAGCAAGCCAATGATTGCATTCATCCATTGATTTTAAGAAGACATAAATAAACATTCAGTCGGCACCCATCAAATTGGCCTGGCGCAGGAATGCATATGCAATCCATATGATTCAAACAATGTTGAGAATCATCAGTCTGTGATCAATATCTGTTCACATTTGTGTTAAGAATGATGAATATGTCATACTGTTTATATAAGAATATAATTGCTTGCTAATATATGCTAAAATATAAGTAGTTATTTATGGTACTGTATTTATGAAAAAATAAAACAAGAATTTACCTCTATCTCAGATATCTAACTCGTACTAACTCATCAGTTTATGTCAAATTTACGTATATGATATATAATGATATATCTCATATTGCTGCTGTCCTTATTATTAGTCACCCTTTATGTGTGTCAAATATTTAACCAATAAAAATATTAAAAAGTGCTTGTCAACTTTGACAACACAGTATTTAATCATTCCATGTTTTTCCATTTCCTGAAAGGTTTTATAAGGACAGCAATGATATATGATATAAATCATATTTGTGTTTTGTATATATTGTACATATTTGCATAAATCCTGAAATCACCATTTTTATTATGTCGCGATTATCATATGTTGGGTATGCATCAAAACACACCAGACGAGCGTTTGAGCCATCATTAAACTCATTTAAAGCCACGCTTGGGTTTAATAACACCAGGCTCTTACAGCACCCATGCTTAGCTGGTTTCTAGAAACACCATCGCCTCGCTAAGAATGGTGCAGCATACTCTCAGTGGTCACATATCCTATAGATTTATATGCTCGGGCCGGATGTCGAAGCTTTATAACCCCTGTATATGACATTGTAAAGATGCCATTTCAGCTTTATTAGTTAATGCTGTTTGTTAAGATTTCCCAGCTGAACAGTCAACTTTTCTGTAGTCAAGGCCATTTAATATTTTCTCTGTTCTAGGTTCACACTCGGGCCTTTAGGAATGACAAATTGGAAACTTAACCAGTGACTCATGTGCACACCATACTAATGACTGGTTTGAGTCCAAAGCCAAACTTGATGGAATAAAAGTCTCATAGCAGCTAGCGTAATATAATTATGACTGTCACAATAGGTAAATATATGGTAAGACTGTAGTATTTAATGTCTGTGTTGATGCCTTGAGCATCCACAGGACACTAATTGCCATCTTGTTTCTCAGCAGGCCGTATATTAACACAGGCTGTAACAGTTCGAGCAACGCTTACTATCTTCTCATCCGTACCTCAGTACATATGTTCAGGCCGATCACAGAGTTTATTATCAGTTTAATGCAGTGCTGGAAGATAGCGGTGACTAATAACGGTGGGAGAAAGGCAACATTTAAAGACCGAGATGTGAGCGTAATCTTCTCACTTTTACATCACATGATAATTAAAGACATCAATCACTCGCTGGGTCCTATCACAATCTTGAACAGCCTCCAGATAGATGCGGTGTCAGAAGACATGCCACAGGTCCCCCCAAAAAAGGTTCATATTTAGCAAAGTACTGTACCTACTATACACCAGTGCTTGAATTGAATCAAGTCCTATGGGGGTCCCCACCATAAGACTTTTTTTGGTGGGGGTGGGGTTAAGTCTCGCAATATACAATTTATACAAAATACACAATATATTTGATAATAATATGCATAACTATATACTATTTATTAAAAACAGGCTTACATAAAAGAACAGTCTTCTTTTAATGAATTTTGGATCAAATCAATGCAGGCTTGGTGAACAGAAATGACTTTTGAACAGTAGTGTACGTCCAACAGAAAAATTCTAGCATTATTTACCAATGTAGTATTTACTATTTTCCCTAAAAACAACTGGATGATTGACACTTTGTGATAATAATGTTTGTTCCAAAAGACTTGTTTTAATGCAAGATAAACTGTGACAAGACCGGCGGTCAGTCTGTGTGTTAGTGTTGTGGGGATTTGTCAACGATTTCAGTATAGTTTACATAGTTACGTCCAGTAGGTGGCGGCAAGGGACTGTTTTTATATTACTGTTTATAATGACTAAAAAGCTGTCACTCATCTTCATCGAGATCTCTAGCACCCCAGAACCAGGCCTAATAATAATTTACGCAAGGAATACAAAAGCCCCGACATGGAGTTGATAAATATATTGGATAGATATATATAGAGAGAAAATTACCCCTCAAAAAAGTAGAAGCTTCCTCTTCCCGACTGCAGGTGGAAGTTTATTATTCTCCATTGTTTAGCTAAAGTTAGCTTCACCGGAGCGACGCCAATCAAGCAGTCATGTCAACGATGTCCTGCGCTTAGTGGTCTTTAGACGTGGAGCGGGGAGTTTAAAATAGAAATGATGGTAAATAATTAATTCACAAAATTTACCATATCCATTGCATGAATTTAATCACATTTGTCACTTGTTAGGAACCCCCTAAGTTTATTTTTTACTTCTTTTGGGGGGTCCCTAATGCCTTATGGGGGATCCCGGATGCAACCCCGGCCCCCTTCAATTCGAGTACTGCTATACACATACAGTGAGGATTTTCAGTTAACTTATTTTGATAGTGTGAGTTTCTGCCCTTTCACCCTAACTCCTTCCCTCACATAAAACTTCTTGCATTTTTAAATTTTCCTTTACAAAGTTTACTAAGCAGTTTTCCTCATGGGGACTGTCGGCTTGTTCCCACAATGTAGGTGATTTCAGGTTTTATTTTGCTTTTGGGGACTTAGGTTTTCACAATGTAGGCAAAACTGGACCCACACACGCACACACTTTTTAACTTGAGGCCGCAGTAATGCATCAGCATAACGTCTCCAGTTAACTGGCTCTAGCCGGATGCATTGGGCCATTTCTGGTCACCGAGTTGTCGGGATGACGCAGCAAGATTCAACTTTGGGTTGTTTACTTGTCCGCCAGCGTACTTGCAATGTTTTTGTACGTCTTCTGTAAGTCGCTCAAGATGATGTTTGCTTAGAATTAAGTGAGAATGACTCTAAAATGCCACCAGTCTTATATTAACACATGAGTCACAGTACCTCATGTTGGATCATGAAGGTAAATATGGGACGTTCTCCCTGTAGCAACATTATTTTAATGCACAGCCATATGTGGTCCCCGAGCAGGGTTGAAATTCACAGCGCAGCCTTTTAGTGTCTGAGTCAGAAAGCATCATTTCTCATTTGTCAAGTTGTATTCTGAAAAAGTGGCCTCAAACGCTGTAGCTGACATTTTCTTATTCCTGTTTCCTAAATGGATTCCTCATGCCAGGCGCTTGATATGTCTGAACTCGCAGCTTCCCCAAATCGCATTTTTTTTTAGGTATTATTGGGAATTACTCAATGTTGTTATGGGATAGGATGTGTTTGGTTGGTGTATGGTTGAAATATGCAGGTTTTAAAGGGATAGTTCACCCCAAAATGAAAATTCTCTCATAACTTGTATGACATTCTTTCTTCAAAATATCTTCTTTTGTGTTCTGCAGAAGAAACAAGTCATGCTGGTTTAAAATGGCGAGTAAATGATGACAGAATGTTCATTTTTGGTTGGACTATCCCTGTAAAAGTCATTTTTAAAATAATAGATTGAAGTGTAAAGGAGGAAAACTGTGTTTTCATTAAATAGTCTTTTAACACAAAATTCTACACAAGAATTTACTTCTTAAATACAACTGAAACTCTAAAGTGTAGCATCTGTGAAAAAAAAAATTCATTTCACGATTTCTTCACACAGTGATGGATTTGCAAAGTAATCCTGTTGGGCAAATGCACTTTGTTAATGTTCTTGCATATATTATTCAGTAGAAGTGTTTTTTTAGTTGTTTAAATTGTCCTTTTGAAGTGGGACTACTTTTCTACTGTACGTGGAAGAAGTTTTTGTTATGTGTACCAATGTTTGCTCCTTCAAACGTGATTTCCAGTTACTTTATGTCATGCCTATTTTAGCATCCCTCTCCTGATATCATACATGATATCTGTTGATAGATTAATCAATATTTAAACCACATTATTTAAATGTTGAGATTTACTCCTTTCTCTAGACTTTGTTAAAGTGTCAGCCCTGAGAGTCAGTCTTCATGTTTCTGAAGCAGTGTAGATGATTTACTCCTTCCTCTTAGAGCTGGGCGATGAAATACTGTGTTTCATACCCACAGTTATTTTTTTCTGGGCATTGGCTAGCCACAAGGTCATAACATCAAAATAAGTTATTTTTATAGTCACAAGAGACTGTAGCTAGTTTATTATAAACAAGACATGATTGAGGCTAGTGGTCTGGTTTTGACTGATTAAACTTTTTTTGGCTGGGACATGTGAGAGTCATGTGGAGATCATCTCTCTTCGGGAAGCAGTAAGTGGGTGGTGGAGTTTAAAGTGTTGTGGGAGATGTACTGTACTTCAGATGTAATCTGTAGGTACACATTTTGCTGTTATTGCCATTTCCAAGCGTGCCACTGGAGAGTAGTACAGTTATTTGCCACTAACTGTGCGTTCAGACTGCCGCCGTCGAGAGCGTCAAAGTGGCCGGAAGTCATTCATTTTCAATGTGAGCCGGCAGCGAGCAGTGGCGCGTCTTGGCCGTTGAGGGCGTCCAGGAGAGTTGAAATCAGGTCAACTTTATGGTAATGAGCTATGACGCGGTTCGGCAGCAACCAATCGGAACGTAGAAGTCCACCGCTTGAGAGGATTCCAGAGAACGCAGCCCTGTAAACTTTGGTCTACGTCAGAGCGCCAGAGCGTCAACGAATCTTCCTACAGCGTTGTTGGCAGGGCGCCCAGAGCGCTTTTTGACGCTCTCGACGGCGGCGGTCTGAACGCACAGTTACTTTACTGTAGCAGTGTTCCATATCTGTTTTGTTGTAAATGACAGATTCCAAAGAATAATGTTATGTTTTTGATCTGCTTTTTTATGATTCAGGTATTTACCAGAAAACTCATACCTACATTTGACATTTTAATGGAGCATTTTTTTTTTTGTACACGTGTTGTCATTTTTGCCAAGCCTTCTTAAGTTCTTCCCAAAGCTGATCTTCAGTTTTCAGTCATTTAAGTTGTAAATGAGAAACCTAGCTGAAACAGTCATTTTAACAAGAGAGAAATGAGTACTGGAGGTACTAAAATCTGAAATTTGGAAATAAAATCTCTTTCATTTCTTTACAGTATTTGTTTAAATTGCTCTGACCCTCTCTCTGACTCTCATACTCTTTCTCCATCTATCATAGGCTTTTTATCTCGGTTCCTTTTTTGCTTTCACACTATATCTCTGTATTCTCTCTCTTTCATCTATTTTGCTCACTCGCCCCACAGTGAATCACTCTCTCTTTCACTGTCTTACTGCTGAACTTTGGTCATCGCTCTGTTATCTTCAGTTTCTATTAGCATCACTAAAGTACAACCAGCCTGACTCTCTTGTTTCTCCAGCTGTTGGTATTGAGCATGAGCACCTCATAACCCAGAGGTTAGCATGAATACTGATCGTACTATGAATCGACTTTGTACATTTCTACCCAAAAGAAAAAAATATAGTAAGACTGGGAAACCACTTGACATTAGCAGTCTGTGCAGATCAGGAATTAAATTCTATGCAAATTACGCTGACAGTAAATTGTTGTTAAATCCCCCCTCCCTCCTCTTTATCACTGTAAACTCTGCCAAGAAGTTGACCTTGCAATAAATTTAATTATGCAGAGATTGGCTTTTGACACATATAAATGCTTTGTGCTTGGAGGTCTTAGTATCTTTTGGCCAGTACTGTTGGGTTTGACCTGTTAAAGGTTGAAACCTCAGTTTAGATTTAACTGGGGATACCCCGCTCGGTGTGTGTGAGGGCGTGCTTGCATACTCGTATAACTGTGTTGTTTTGCTGTACGTGTTGTACTGTATAGAGATCAAAATATGGCAAAAATGAGCAAAAGTGCTCAGAAATGTAATGAAACCTCATTATTTGAGAAGACATAGTGGCAATGGATTTCAATGAAGGTTGGCTTTAAAGGGATAGTTTACCAAAATGTTTTATTATTCATGTTATCTCAAACTTGGATGACTTTCTTTCTTCTGCAGAACAGAAAAGAAGATATTTGGAAGAACATTGGTAACCAAACAACACTGGTCCCCATTGAGATCCATTGTATGGATGCAAAACCACTGATACTTTTCTCAAAATATACTCTTTTGTGTTCCACAAGAGTCATAATACAGGTCTTGAACAACATGAGGGTGCATAAATGATGACAGAATTGTTCTTTTTAGGTGAACTGTCCCTTTAAAGTCAAAATGTGTGTTTGTGGGTCAGTTCTTGTCTACATTGTGGAGGCCAACTAGAAAGTATAAATAGTTCAAAATAAACACTACTTTATTTAATTGAATGGAAAATCATCTCCATGTGTGTGGTTGAGCATGAAAAATGTGACCGGTGTGTCATTGCAGGAATGGAAATAGAATTGCAGGTGGGTCACATTGAGTGTCACAAGCTACTTTTTGTGCGTGTATGTGGATGTGTGTGTTGCAGAAGCACAGGTGTATAATGTAAAGTCTGTGTTCATGACAGGTAGCTAGTTACAGTCAGTCAGGACTAAAGACAGAGTAGAGCAGCTCAGCTTCGGATGATCCCTTCACACAGCAGCTGCTTTAGTCAGTGGAGTCAGTGATGCAGAATAAACACAACACCATATGTGACCTGCGCCGCCATTCTGAGCCATCGTGACCCAAAAACTCATTGAAGTTTGATGCACTAAAGTAAATATATTAGCTTGATAATTATATAATTAGCACGTTCATGTTTGTATCATGTCGCTGTTGGTTGTCATGAACTGTCAAAATGTTGTCTGTCATTTTGAGAAGATGAACTGAAGATTACTAACAATGTAAGGACGTTACTTGGTCAGAATTAGATTTATTTACATATTTTTGCAATCAAGTTTTTTATTAAACACTATAAAAAATGCAGTTAAAAAACGAAATATTTCTGGCAGCTGGGGTGGCAGAAAAATACCGTAAAATAAATTAATACGCAATTACATAAAACATTCATGTAAAATTACAGATTTTTCTTGTAAATTTACAGGTTTTTCTGTAGTGACAGGTTTTTACAGTATTTTTAAAATATGCGTAAAAACAGTAAAAATCTGTAAAATTTTACCGTGAATCTTTATCTGCCAACAGTTGTTTACTTTGTGGTTTCATCTCAAAAGAGTTATTTTAAAGGTGTTTTGGTCACTGTGTGTACTATCAAAACTGCTGACGATTCAGCGCTACACGTTCCTAGCCTTTATAAAAACAAAGTTATAAAAAGAATAAAGAATACAGGCGACCATAAAGTCAAGATGAGAGTTCGACTTGATGTGAAAGTTTAAAGAGACTTTGTATTAACTGAATTTAGAGTGGAAAATTGTTCTACTGTATTTTCTGAGATAAGAGAACTTAATTACCTGTCAGGAAAACGCTGACTCCACGGACTGTACTAAAGGGGACCAAATGGAGCTCTTACATCAGGTCTGGGATGACTATTGTAAAACTAATATCTCTTCTGCTCAGCTCAGTTGTTTATTCAGGACTCGGGCAAAACAAAACAGCAAACAAGCAAAAAAAGTGAGCCACGTTGCTTGGAAAAATAAAGCATCAGCTTTTGTCCGAGTTCAGATTCAAACTGCGTAATGCAAGTAAAGAGCATGTAAACATTTTTGTAACTACTGTATATCTGCAAGGGATTTTTTGCACAGATCTGTGGAGCGGTGGTTCTTAGTTGGTTTTACTATACCGACTGAAGTATCATGATGCTGTGCCATGTTCATAATTGAAATCTACGAAATAAACCAAATTTCTTTAATACACAGATTTTGTATTTATTCTAGTAAACTGTGCTGAATTATTTAAGATTTTTTCATATGTGCGGAATGGAAATGATATTGATACTTGTGTTTTTTTATATCGCGGTTACTGACAATACCGGTATATAGTGACATTTGGACCTGTTGTGAAACACCTATAGATTAAATGACCCCCATCCAACTCAATCATTTACACTACCATTCATTTCCTGTGTGCATTTCCCTACTATGACTACAGGCTGTGCGGGCGGTGACTCACATGAGTGTCCTGCTGTTTAGACCCATCATGCTAGATAACAGACAGAAGGTTGTCCCGGACTTTTCTGTTGTCCGCTCTGTCTCTGATTCCCTAGCGAGTGAAAAGTCCACATTGAACATTCCCAACTGTGCTGTCTCTACACATTCCACCTGTTTTCTTCACCAATATGGCAGGGAGTGACGAACCATAGTGTCACATCTCAGAGGCTTAATGGAGGACAAAATGAAGTGCGGGATGTGAAGTTCAGGGTGTGCAAAGGTCCAGCGAGCTATTTATATCAAATATGTCATTTTTGCCACTTGTCACGCTGTTTGAAGCACAAAATCACAGATTACTTACGGGTTGCTGCTTAAAAGTCGAGTTCAAACCAAGTAAATTAAATAGGAATGCTTTTAAGACGTTAGTTGTCTGTTTTAGGTATTATTTGCAGACGTCAAGTTATTTTTAAATCAAAGTAATACAGTTTGCTGAAATACTAATCCTTGACCTGAGCTATCGGTATAATCCTTTAAAACGCTATAAAGCCGGCTCATAATTCAACGAAACAAAGCTTCAAATCTTTCTCCAAAGAGGAATTTAAAATTTTGTGTTCAAAGGAAGTGCCATGTGACTCAAGAAGGCATCCTCTGTAATAAAACCCAAAGAAAAGAAATGAGGTCAGAGCAATACACACTGATTCACTTTTCTCCTAATAAAGAGGCGGGATCCTCTTCTTTATATCTATGTCCCTCATCCTTAATCTGGCTCTCTCTTCCTCACACACATTAGAAGCACATGCACGCATACACAGCAACCTTTCAACAGCTTGTCAGAAGTGGCTGTAATATTGTCAGCGACAATAATTAATACACAGATTAATCATCTTGTGTGTGTGTGCGAGGGTGGCTCTTGTGTGAAAATGACTGAGATCTCTGTGAGAGAAATATGAGAAGAGGGAGGGCACCCCTGGAAAGACAATAGCTGTGATTTACTCCTTGTCCTCATTAGCGTGGTTGTGTGATGGGTCTAGGCCAGGCTGCCCTCACCCGCGGCAGGCTTGAACAATTAAAGTCTATTAAAAGGAGCCACCAGCCTTGGGGTTCTGATGCCACAGCTGTTGGTTGTCTTATCTATGTGTTAATGTTCTTTACAAGGGAGTGCAGGATTGTATACCTGTGTGAGACACATGCCATATTTGTTGTTGGGCAGATTGATATATTTACATTTAGCAGATGCTTTTATCCAAAGTGAATGTCAAATGAGGAACCGAATGCAATTCATCAAACAAAAGGCAACAGTGGTTGCTATGGCAGGTTTGAGGAGAGTAGTACAAATAGAGTTATACAGATGCTAGATCAAATGTAAACCTGCAGAAAGGGGCATTGTTTTGGCATTGACATTTTTGAGCCAATCACCTGAGCCATAAAACCATGACTGATGTAGCTACAGGAAAATTACGCCCTGACAACCAAAGCCTTTGCTGTGAAAATTTGCTGTCAGTCAGCTTGAATGGGAATTAGTTTGTCAGACAAATAGCACCTAAATTCGGTCTTCTCACCTATGTGTATGTTTTGTGCTTCACCAGTGATAGACATTGCAAGGGTTATGCTACAAATAATCAATTGTAAAGTTGTAAAATTGCCATTTTTCTTGAAACAATAAATAGTATATATGGGTGGGTTGTTGACAAATATACCTATGTACGTGTGTACACACACATATACATAGTTTTATATATATATATATATATATATATATATATATAAAACTATGAAGAGTTTATTTCCAAAATGAGATAACTCTGTTTTAAAAATGTTCAAAAATCATGTTTTTTATTGTGCATTCGTATTAATATCAATTAAACTGCAGTTGGTTTGTTTTGATTAAAGCCATAATGACTCAAAAAATACAGCTAACTAACATAATAAAACTCAATAAAAACATAACATGCATGATTTTTGAAAAAATCTCATTCTGGAAACAAACTCTGTATATGTGTATGCACAGTACATGCGTGCATGCATATGTGTGTAAGTATGTATGGGTAGTTGACAAATTTACCACATTTATGTAATATTGTGTGTCATAGCAAATATTTCAAAGACAACCCATTGCTAAAATATGATATTATTAATATTATTACTCTTATGCTATTTTTTCTAAATTTTTGCTGCCACACCATAGGACGCATGGGTAGTTGCTTTGTCAACTACCCATTTGTGTGTGCGTGTCTGTGTGCGTGTACTGACACAATATATGTGTGTGTGTGTGTGTGTGTGTGTGTGTGTGTTCCTAGAACTTTGGAGACACATTTGTACCCAGAAGTGAGTAAATCCTGACAAATATGAACAGAACCTCCTAAAAGGAGTGTGTGTGCACATGCATGCGTGTGCATATGTGTATGTGTATGTATGTGTATGCAGGTTATTGTCCTAATACAGTATGTGCAATATAAACCTACTCATTATTATTTAACAACTAATTTAGTAAGTGACAGAAAAGTTTTGGTGAACATAATCTTTTTCTTTGTCTCTTTCCTTCAGGTATTAGCCATCTTACGACTGATTAACTGCTGGCACTACAATAACACAATTCTAAGCTTTTCATTACACACTGTCTGGTTGGATAAATAGGCCAATTGCCAATTAGTCTGTTATAAAGAAATCATAATTTAATAGTAAAGATTTATACATTGCCTGCATTTATATGTTCTTTCAATGTATAATAAAGAATATCAATATAGAGAGAGCGTTTGCCCTCAGAATAGTCTAGTTGTGTGATCTGCCATCAGAGCGTATTGGCCAATGCTAACCAGCCAAACCCCGGGCCCGAGCCCACTGGCTTTAGCATGGTGAAAACCTCAGAGCATTATTAATGTAATCCTTGATTCTGTCAAGACAGATTTCAGTGCTTCTGGAACTCCCAGTGCCCTCAAATGCACACAAACATGCCAAATCTCAAGAGTTGTCCTCCTCAGCAGCGGATACTCTGTGGAGTAATGATAGAGTATCACAGCCCCAGATCTCTGCTGATCTCTTGAGCCTGCTGGGCTGAGATCACGCACCTCTCCTGCACTGAAAACTACAATTCTTTTGCTGCGGTGACCGCGAGTCCAAGTTGCTTTAGTCCTCAGATAAGCATTCTGACATGGAGCGTGGCCTCGGGTTAGCATCGGACCAACATTTCGGCACCCTTGTTCAGATCCAGTCGCTTACGCCTGATGATATGTAAACCCGAAGCGACAGTGCAAAGAGCAACATGTCAGCGCTCGCATTAAATGAAGGCTGCTTATTTCTCCAGCGGTGCAACAGTTTGGATTACAGAGCGTTCCGCACGTTGAGTTAACCGGAGACTAATGGGTTCTCTGCGTGATGTACAGTAGGTTGTAGATTTCATTGCTTGGCATTAAGATTAACAACTCTATAAATTCTTTGAGGTTAAAGATTTGTTTGAAAATGACGTCGGCTTAGAAACATTTCCACGTTTGGCACCCCGCTGCAGTTAACACTGGCATTAAACCTCCATATCTGCTTAAAGGGCACTACATCATTTCTAAATGCCGTAAGGGCCGCGACCACATGCGGTATTCTGTGCACTCAACACAACAAAAGTAGAGGGGCGATGAATATAATTCCACCGATTTATCTCGCAATTTAACCCTCACACGCATTAGACCTGCTAATTGGCTCATCCGGATGCGTTTATTTCTACACGTGTAAATGGCGCTCGCTACAATGTCAGATTGTCAGAATATGCCATCGCACACCCACGCGCATCTTAATACGTGGGGCACGGTAGAGAACGGATCAATCACAAGGAATCATTGCTCAACTTTCTCATCGCCCCTGACATGCTTTCAAAGTCTAAATGCTAGCCAGAGGCACAGCTCTAAATATAAACATTACAGCCAGCTGTCAACACAGACACGCTCGTATATGGGTCTTCCGAGTTAGCCTCTCTTTTGCTGTGCGGAGAGAAAGGTGTTTCTGCTTCTTTTGGAGGAATCCGTCTATTTTTTAAAAAGCTAATGCTAAGTCTTCATTTATCATTTATGACTTGGCATCCCCGGCAAGCACTCATGAAATGCTCGGCGGCCTCTGCAAAACATCTTGACTCTGCAGAAAACATTTGATTCAAGATGGGAAAGCTTTGCTTTTTAACAGCTCCGGGGGTCTCAGAGGGTGCAATACCCCTCACATCCAGATGTTATGCAGGCCTACCGCCTCAGGCTCTTAGAGTTGCCTTGAATGCTGCCAGTGTCAGGACAGTTTTCATCTGGCCCTTACATTTTTATTTTGGCTGGTTTTTGATTGAGAACTCCAAGGACGTTTGTTACACCAATACTTGAATTAAAATAATAAAACGTCAAGTTTATTCATATAGCGCTTTTTACAATGCATTGTTTCAAAGCAACTTTACATGAGATTAAAGAAAACACAGAAGAGGAAAATTTGTGTAACGAGTACAAACAATGTTAATGGAATTTGCAGAAGTTAATCTAATATCAGCAGTCTCCCGATGAGCAGGCCAACATGGCAAGGTGGCTAGGAAATGATGAATAAATGGAGAAAAGACCTCGGGAGAAACCGGCCTCAGCCGGGAGTGCCAGTTCTCCTCTGATGCATTACAGCTGCAGTCTGTGACTTTTAAGTAAAAGTTTCTGACTACATGTTTATGATTAACAGAGTATTAGTATTAGAGAGGAGTAATTGTGATCTGTTTAAATTGATCTGTATTTTTTAGTGTATTTAACTGTAAAACCCAATAAATAAACTAAAAATAAAAACAGGGAGTATTAGGTACATTTTTGATTTAACATGGATAGCCTAAGTAGTGTTTAAATGGAGTTTGTGAATAGAAAGCACAGTGCTATGAAACCATATCTAATGCAATTGTTTGTAAAGGGAAAATCTATAATCCTCAGAGATATGTAAGAGCAGAACTTGGCAGTTTTTGCAATCATCTGTTCTGAAAGTGAAGGATGATGCCCCTGTGATGTAAGAACTAGGTCATGTGTCCATTTGATTTCATTAGGAATGCTCGTGATTATAAATATCTACATGCCAGCGGTGAGTGGCGACTGCTTGTGACGAGATTTCTGTTTCAGTGAAAGAAAGAATTCATCCAGGAAATGAAAAATATGCCCGAGGGTGAACGACGTAACATTGTCAGCTCATGGAGTACACTGTGAACTAAGATAAAGAATAATGAACGCCAGCTTCGGCGTACTGTATTGAATGGGATTTATTTTGGTCATTTTGAGTGACTGAATCATTTTGCGGTCACGCTTGGTTTGATTTGTTGTCTTAATATGCAAGGCAGGCTTGATAGCGTATTTGATAATAAATTTGCAAGTGTGCACGCTTTATCTTCTATTCATGTGTTATCATGTGCCGTGTTGCTCTCATTGCATTCAAACAGCCATTATTCACTTTAATAAGAAGAAATGGCCAGCTGAAAGGCCTTAAGTTCACCATTAAACGCTCTTCAGAGAAGTAGCAGTTTATGCACGAGCAATGCTTCTTTTTAAGAGAGCGGGCTAAAAGATGTGATAATAATCTACTGTTTCCTCTTTAGGGGATAAAAAGGAATAAATATTATCCTGCTGTACCCGACAAAGGGGTTTTTAGTGTGTGTTAGTGGGCATAATGGTATCGCTTTATTGCAGAGGTTCAAATGTCTGTGTTGTATGTGAAAGCAGCAGGTTCATTGGATGCGAAGGTTTCAGTTGACCGCAGACACGTGCAAAGCATGCTCCAAACCCTTCCTTCACATAAAAATTCATTCAGTGTCCTCCTTTAAGTTTCTTATCACTTGCTACATATACTAGCAATGATCTAAGCAAAGAAATGAAAAGAGACTATAGTTTTTGTCTTTGCAGCTGCACGTTTAACAACTCGCCAGCAAAAACAGCGTTCTGTAACAGAATGAATGAATCACTGACCATGTAAGAAGAAGCGTCTTGAAATGGCATCAGAGACTTTTTTAAAAAGCTTTTTATTTTCTTAACACACTCAGATTTCTCAGATTTGGCCTGCTCTCAAACACAGCCATCTGAAGCCACTGCAATTGTCTTGGGATTCTCCCGCAAACGCGCCATGCACATGGATGCCTGTGATTCCTGGCCGTGCTTCAAATAGCTCTCATCTGCGGTCGTAGTTGTGCTCAAGCATCAGATGCTACATATACCGCATTCGAAGGGCCGAGCAGCTGATAGACGCTCATTAAAAAAGACCCACGGCCGTCATAAAAACACCTCGGCTGCTCCCCTGCCGGAGCGCTCGGTGGTGGACAGAGGTTATTGGTCCATATTAGCTGTGGGAGCCCATATGTTAAGGGGCTTTCGGTTCTCTGTGCTGTGTGGCCATTATTTTCAGCAGACCGTTGCAGTTCCTTATCACCCCCCATAGGTGTCACTGTTTAATATATCAGGCTTATCTGGCAACAGAGAGACAGCAGTGATGAATGTGGCAAACATTCGTGGCTCCACACAGTTCGAGCCATTATCATCCACGGCAGAGGCCTGACGGGGTCTAAATCCTAATGATCTGTCTGTGAAAGAGAGCTGTTTTAGGGCTGCGGTCTCCCCATCTCTTGTGTGTCAATCATTACCGCCTTTTTTAAGCCCAAATAAGGGTGCAACAGCATGTCAAGTAGCTGCGCTCTTTAAATGCCTCCGCTCCGTAGCTGCCCTGCCGTGTCATTTCATTATCAGCGTTAATAATACAAAGGTAGATGGCTGCTAGCTTTCTTTTTCTTGTTTGCACTCTCAGGAGATTTTCAAAGGATCTTTTGATCACCTTACAAACCCGGAGAGCCATTCTGTCCCACATTAATGAATCAGTATCTATTCATACAACCTGTGGCATGTCTCAGACAGATCAGGGACTATTTACAAACATTTAAAGGATGTGAGGGGAGGATATGTGTGGATAAACAGTCAGACAAAAAGAGATCCAAACAAGAGTGCAAAACTAGATATATATATAATATATTATAAATGACTAGTCAGTTAGGCTGTAAAAGAGAGTCTGATATGATCGTTTTGATTTTAAAGGGATATTTCACCAAAATGAAAATTCTGTCATCTACTCACCCTCTTGTCATTTCAACCCTGTCTGACTGACCTTCTTCAGCAGAACACAAAAGAAGATATTTTAAAGAATGTTGGGAACCAAACAATGGCGGTACCCATTGACTTGCATTGGTTTTGTGACCGTACTATAGAAATGAATGGGTACTGCCATTATTCAGTACCGACATTGTTCAAAATATCTTATATTGTGTTCTGCAGAAAAAAGTATGACCGGTATGACTTTCTTTCTTCTGCGGAACACAAAAGAAGATATTTTGAAGAATGTTGATAAACAAGCAACACTGGGCCCATTGACTTCTATTGTATGGACACAAAACCACAGAAGCATTTCTCAGAATTCTCAGAACAACAGGTCGATAGGGTTTTAAAGAAATATGTGAATGCGTGAAGTGTACGACCGCGTGTTGATGTTCTCCTGTGAGCTTATCGTGGGTAACCCTGCGACCCTCAGCAACATTAAAGGGCGAAACGTGTAGAGCTATCAGAGGAGTCGGAGAAGAAGATCAGTGGGCCATCACATCTGTGTGATGCTCGCCGAGCACTAATGATGTTTTCTCAGACCGGAGGCTGCTCTCATCTTATCCGCTCTAATGGCCTACCCATGATTATCAGGGTACGGAAACTGCAATGACTCATCTAGTATTATGGCAGCCTGTGCTAAAAGTCAACTGCAACCAACAACCAGAGCCTGTTTTGCTTTTAAACGTGGTTTTACCATGAACAAAGCCGTCCTCAATATGGCAGTGTTGTGCATGATGTATGTGTCAGGTGTGTTTAAGGAATGAGGGGTGAAACGGCGAGACGTAGGAAATAGAGAGAGAAAACATTGCGGGGCTATTGATCCTTGTCCGCTTTCAGGAGACACAGTACGCATACTTAATCTGATCGAGAGTTGTCTCCAGTGTGCAATGGAGCATGCTGTCTCGCACACACATGCGCGCTCAGGGAGGTGGCTATTGCATTGTGATAAATATGCGGTGTTAACGTGGCGGGAAGAAGCACGGTGGGAATATGAATCATTTTAAAGTAGATTTGGGTAAGACAACCCAAAGAGTGGCAAGCGTCCAGAGATGTTTATCTGATACCCTCAATGCATATCATTTTGAATGAAGAACGCTGGACCAGGAATAGAGCTGTAAAGACCTCTGGTTTGAATTCTGTGCGCCAATGCCCGGGGTCACTTGTCTGCTTGTATTAAAGTCTCTGTAGTCTAGATTTTTATTATTTATTTACGTCTGTTTATTTCCAGTGCTCAAGGACAAATGTAAAGTAGTAGTGTTAAACACAGGTGAAGTCATGGTGGTCACAGTACGTCACGTTGTTGTGGTTATTGTTGGTGATCATTTGACTTATTTTGGTGGATGCAGTTTTTGCTTATGCATCCTTTCATCTCATTATTTGTGGAAGTCCCGCTTCTAGAGAACAAGTTAGATACCTGCTTCAGCACCCAAATAGCATCCAATTAACTCCAATTCTTTGCGTCTTCTCCCATAATGACATGAAAGGCCTTTTCAAACCTGTGATTCAAACGAGTACTTCACCACAGTGATCCTAATGAGGCAGTAAAACACAGAAAGGAACATGGCCGCAAACATCTGCAGAGGTGTCATTGTAACCTACATGACTAGATCATTTTCATAGCAACCGAATTCTCATGTGGTCTGAATTTATTTTAAGTAGTCAAATCTGAATTCAGTGAACTTTTGCGTTTCCTGCATTTGTTATTCTAATGGGTTTTGATAAGTCTTTCTTCAAACAGGACGTACACAGGGTTTTTCCTGGCTCAAAATGAGGATGAGGTGGTGTCATCGTGATCTTGTACAAACACACGTAGGCCTACCGTACCTTTAAGTGGCTTAACCAAAGTGACTTTGAGTTTGACATATTAAAAGTTCTAATAAAATTAGATAAAAATGACAATTATTAAGTTATGTAAAACATTACTTTTATTCAACCAAACAGAAATGGTTTTTTTTATCAAATAAAGCTTTTTATCATTTTCAACTAACTTTTCAGCACACAATAGCCAACTGAATTAACCAGTCTTATTAAATGACTAAATTCACATCTCGCATTCTCTGTGGTTCACTTTAAATGATTCAATGATCTCTTATATTCGCTAGTGACTGAAAAGTTCAATAGTTTAAATGAAGAGAGAGCCTGAGGCGGCACGGCATTTGACGGAGGCGGCCGCCTCCAATTTCTCTATGCAGGAAAAACCCTGTGTACAACTTTTTTTAGGAGTTGAATGAGATTAATGCATGGTCAAATGTGATATGAGATCCTGGAGGGATCAAGCTGACCTTAGTCAGGGTACAGTACTGTTCTGTCGCTAATTTCATTGCCGATGGGCACCTGCTGCCTGTAGTACTTTGTTACAGTATGTGAAATGCACTTAACTCAGTAAGGTAGATATAAGAGATGAGATTTGGAAGGCTAAAACATTGTTGGACAACCTTGAGGATGCAGCTTGTCGTCTTTTGACAGTTTCTTTTAAAGAAATACGACATTAATGTCACTTGTGACTCTTTATAAAGTCAAACATTTCAATAGACATCTCTCTGTTATTATCACTGTTGTAAATTAGCTGAAGTTCACATTGTGATTGCTTGTTCAGCTCATCCAGAGAGTAGGAAACTCTGTTGACCCAAAGCAAGTTATGAAGACCAACTTTCCATCTGCCATTTTATTATAAACCTTCGACATGTCTTTCTCTCTCACTGTTAATTAACCTTTATTGACTTCCTGTTAGGTATTAAATTCCTGCGTTATCTCCTGACATTTAAATGACACATATAAAGTCAATGAGAAGTGTTGAGGATGAAGCTGCACATACACTCAGCACCTGCTGATGGCTTAGTCCTGCAATCCTACTGTCAACTCCCTGAGGCCAATTAGATGTGAGGTTTTAATGACTGATTTTGGTGATCAAATCCTCTTAGGCTGTTGTGAGTGTAGAAAAAAATATGTGTTATACCCACTCAAAGATGAATGCACTTGACAAGTGCAGTTGATTTTTTTTATTGATGTTTTACCAACATAAACAAACGTTATGTGTCCCAAACTTGACTTCTGGTAGACCTCCGCAAATAAACATGGGGTGGTATCCCGGACAGGGTTTAGACTAGTCCTAGACTAAAATAAATGTAAGAGCTGTCCAAACTGAAAACAACTGGCACTGACACATCTTAAAATACATCAGTGCCTTTGTGTTGTCTCAAAATGCACACAAATAATGTTTTTTGTACGGTATGTTTGTTGGAACTACTTAAATTAAAGGGGTGGTGCAACGGTGTGTCATACATTTTGACTTTACAATGTTAAACGTGCTGTCTTCTCATGCTTAACATGGTCAGCTTGTCAAAAAACGAGTTGGGCATATTACGTAGTATTTCTGTGCTCGATACACTCCCCCAGCGATCGTACAGGTTTCAGAATTTTTTTTTCAAACATAAAACTGTTTCGTAACAATTTTTCTTAATCCCTCATTGGACAATTCTCCCGGTAAAGCACGTCCAGCACGCCCACGCGGCAGCAAGGAGAGCAGGAGAAGGAGCATGCGCAGACGTCACTTTCACTTGTGTGCCTGAGAGAGAGAGAGAGAGAGAGAGCATACGTTCGCGAAGTTCAGGTGTTTGTTTGTTCACTGCATTTGGGTGATGAATGTTATATAAATGGTGGATATAACGCTGGATTTGGAGATCGTTTGAAACTGATATATGGAGCCGTCCCAGCGCTAAAAGATGCCGGACATGAACCGTATGCGATGAGTGAAACTGATGTCTGTGTTTTGTTGGCAATGGATGCGCACGTGCTTTAGTTCAGCCTACCCCTCCCCCCCACACGCGCCGTATGCTTTCGGAAATAATTGTACAGCTGTATCTATCTTTTATAAATGTGATCAAACTAAATACTCTTCGAAGATACGAAGTATGCAATACTACTCTATAGGTACTCGAGATTAATATGAGATTGGCAGAAACTGCGTGTGTTAGGGCCGCTTTAAGTAATTAAATTTAGGCCTAGTCCTGGACTAATCCCTGTCCGGAAAACTGCCCCAATAACAGTTGAGTAGTTTTAATTTAATTTAATACAATTAGTATACATTAAAATATGAATATAAGCTAAATTGTTATATTACTAGCCAACCACCATAGTACGAGGCATTGTTGGTGAAACAAACTACCTAGTCACGACTGTTTCCCGAAAACATAGTAACTTTGTCATACATTTGTCGTCTGAACCACGTTGGTTTAACAATAAAGTTGATGACGTCACGCAGGTGGTGGACTTAAAACGTCTACTAGTTAATCCGTTCAGATCGATTTAATGTCATATTATTGCTCTATATGTTGCATGCAAAAACTACTTTTGTTATCGTATTTTTATTCTCCGTTGTTTTATTTCAAGATGTTTCATTCATCCACAAGTTTCCTCCTACGCCTAGGGAATCTCCAGGGGCCCTTGAATTTTAAACACTGATTAAACAAATTGTACTACAAATATATCCGTCCAGTCTCTTGTTGATAAACAGTTGGATACGTTTGGTGTGGTCAATATTTAGTGTAGTGTGTATTGAATATATTTAGTGTACTGTGTAGTACTAGTGAATGAGGCTTCTTTGTTTGATCAACACTCCTGCACGCTTTCTTGGTGATGTCTGAAGTTGCTTGCTGTTTTGACATGCTGTTTTGCTGAATGGAAATACTCATGAGTTTGATTTCTGAACAATACGAATTAAACATGAGCTGAGGGAAAATAATTCTCAAGTGCATTTAACAGCACCTGAAAGGACAGTGCATTCTCTGTGCCACAGCGAACATATCCGAGCATTGCTGATAAAAAATTGTTGTGGCGTTTTAAACTGGGCACTAAAGCATGAAGAACTTTCCACCGCTGTAATTCGACGAGCATTTCATGAGGAGACTCATGTACAGAGTTACACACAGACACACAACTGTCACTCAAAAACACACCCACTGCCACTCACATACTCACCCACACTCCAAATGTCTGTGAACATCCACAAAGCCAAAACTCCTACAGAGAAAGACAGTGATTTGTTTCGCTGTTTTAGCATTGTTTTCATACTGTGCTTATTATATTACATTATATATATTTTCTTCTCCTCCTAAACCCAGGCCTCACACAAACCTGTTTGACATTATTAGATTGAAGGTTAAACATTCACCATTAATCGTTTTCTATTAACTCGAAAAGGTTAGATGTATGGTGGTCAGCAGTCTTGTCTAAAGTCTATAAATTCTCCTAAGAAATGTCTCTCTTGTCTCTGGTGATCTGAACGGTGGAGAGCCAAGACACTAAATCAGCCCACAATGGCATGAATCACTTTGCGGGCCCTCTAAATGAAAGCGAAGCGAAGGATATACTGTAATATTGGTTATGCAGATGAAGCAGGGGGTGTGCATGCGAGCCGGAATCATAGCGTGCACCGAGGCATTGTGGGGAATCATTTGCCAGAGTTTCTCAGGGATTGTTTTTGTTTAGCAGTAGGCGGTTAGAGGGGGTAGAAGGCAAATGAGGACCTTAGGTGGGAAGGTCTGGTAGGCAGCCAGATATTAGCTCGGGCCGCGTGAGGCCGTGCCACGTTTTATATCTTCACTGGGGTGCTCGCGTGGGTTGTTTAGGTTTAGGGGGCTTGTCCAGGTGAGTGATTGGCTTGTGACAGCATGCTTTTACCAGGTCACCAGTTCCCTTCCAGCCACTTTGTGAATGACTCATTGCTCTCTGAATCTCTTGTTAAGCCAATAAGGCATGAAAGAGAAGGGTTGTGTTTGATGAGGTCACTATATTATGATGAAAAAGCAAATATTGAAATTCAGAAGCCTAATATATTCTTGTGGCTCGAGTAGGCGAGCACAATAAAAGCAGCACGAAAGACATTATGCAGATACAATACAGGCTTGTGTGTCATACATTATACAGGAATAGGTAAGCGCATAGGTGTAATTGGGTCTAATTGAATGTCGGTACTGAAGTAAACAAGCTAAACAATAACAATGGAAAGGAGAGTGCCATATTTCGCTTTGTCGTTTTATATTGCAAGATCAAATAATGGAGATATGGCATTGGATGCTGGATTTACAAGGTTTAAAATGTACTCCCAAGCTCAAGTGTGTTGTATATTATTATTTTAATAAAGTCTGTGTTGCAAGCAAAGCACATACATTACAAATGCTCAAAGGAAAAATGATGAATAAACAGATTTAAGGGAGTTTACAGTGACAGAAGTTGAGAAAACAACAGCTGTGATGAAGAAAAGAAAGAAATGATTGTGTAAGTAAAGGGCAGGATTTGAAAGCCATCAGTTTTAGATGGGAAAATGCATTTGTTCATTTGGAACTGTGTGATTTTTGTTTGAGCAAATATTTTTGTGGTTTTGCATTACTCATCCAGCACTCGTGGTGTACTGAAAGCGCTGGTCTGAATATGACTGCTAATGTTCCACGGCAAGGCAAAAGCCAAACCACCTCGCTCTTCATTTCAATAGCAAATGAGAGTTTTTCATTTCCTCTGTCTGTTTTCCGAGAGGTATTTTGTTCCATGGCTCCACAGAGATTCATTAATACACAATACAGGTTCTCCATCAAGAGCTCCACAATCCTGCCTGACAAGCGAATAGCCCTGTGTTCCCTCATCTCTGGCTTCATTTCTTTCTTCTCTCCGTAATCCTCTCTGTAACTCTGCATTTTTTAGTTTGTTTTATTCTTATTACCTTCCACTTTTATCACCTACGTTCTCATTTAGCTGATTATCTTGAACACTTAATTTGTGTCGCTCTGAACAGTTTCTCTTTGATGTGGTCAACATACAGTATCTACTGTAGAATTTTGAGTTTTCCATTATTAGTTCATGGAGTTTACAGACACGTCAATGCGATGCAATATCATCCAATATCCTCGTCTGTTCTTACATTTTTAGTGTTGTGATATGTTTGAAGATGATCCATTGTCAAAACAGCAGAATCATTTGACAACACTAAATTTATTGGGAAGACACAGACAGATTATTCAAATGAGATGATAATTTTAGCAGGTCAAAGTGAACCCCACAGTGTTTCGAGTAAACGGATTGTGTGGGGAACACATGAAAAATCGGACATTGTTTACTTACCCTCGCATTGTTCCAAACACTTACGCTGTTATATTCACAAAAGGACAGATCTTTCAAAGTGTTCCGATATCTTTGTGTGATGATTAGACACAAACGTAAGTCATTATTCACTGATATTCATCATCCGCTACAGCTCCCAATTCAATTATGGAGCCCATGATGCAGATTAGACGTCGCAATGTTTACTTTCGAGATCATTGAGAACCAATGGTGCTTGTTGTTGACCTCCATCTGGCATCATAATTGCATCGTCAGTTCTGGCGATTGAGGTTGGTTTTCAGCAAAAAAAGACTTTGATTTTTTTCATCAAAACAAAATTTTGTTAATCTATTCATTAGCTGTTATTTGGCTTATATCCCATTTTCAGATGCCTTTATAGTGATTTTGTTTCCTTTTTGGAGGTTGACTACCTTGATTTTCCAAGTGCTCCATTAAAACATGTTTATGCATAAAATGATTTGGATGGGTTTCGTAAATATGAATGTTGGATTACCTGAAATGTTTTTCACACCCGAGTCTAAATCAGATCAAGTTTATACTGTATATAGAGCAACTGCAAGGTTTACCAAAGTGCTGAAGAATAAAAGCATGAATCATACTGTCTCCTAGGCAGTTGAATCCCAACTATAATTTTGTACCTTTAATGAATAGTAGTGTTTGTCAGGGCACACTGGGCTTCAGGAATGATGACTGCTTAAAAAACAATAATGCAACCACTTTGCCCTGAGCATTTCTGTGACGCCTCTAATGGGGATGGATTGCATTTACAGTTTGTTGAACCTTTCATTGAAGAATCCATGGGCACTTCATATTGTGTCAGGCTAACTAACTTCAAAGGGGCCACCTACATGTAGTAGTCGCCTACACTCGGATGATTCAGCGTACATGCTCACAACAGCAGCGGATGGCTGGTGCTCTATCTCTGCAGTGAAGACAAGAATGCTAATTCTGCCTGATTAAACCAGGATAATTAAACAGCAGTTATTTCTGAGATTAGATTTGCCGTATATTAGGATTTTATCCAGAACCTTGATAATTCTCTTGTTCTAATTTGAGATGTCTTGTAAAGTCATTAACATCTAAATGTACTAAATTAATATCATATGCGGGATGTCATTTCTTAAGGAGCGCTTTAATGCTGAAAAATGTGCCGGTTTACGTCAAGCATCTGTTCGTGATGTCACACGGACGTAAAAACGAGTTCTGTTCAGTGTGGGCGTGAAAGATGAGGATCTTCCCAATGTGTTTTGCTTTGATGCCGTGAATTACAAATGGCTTTAATAACCTTTCGTAGGCTTTAGCGCTGTTTTTCATCTGCATGCACTGGAATATCTCATATGTTGCCAGACTTTTATGCACAATTAATGGGCTTCGGCTACTGTGCGGAAGGGGTCAGTATTACTCACACGGGCTA
This sequence comes from Triplophysa rosa, assembly GCF_024868665.1. Taxonomy (NCBI): domain Eukaryota; kingdom Metazoa; phylum Chordata; class Actinopteri; order Cypriniformes; family Nemacheilidae; genus Triplophysa; species Triplophysa rosa. The sequence goes on along the minus strand of NC_079906.1, from coordinate 11,972,064 downwards.
ATAGCTACTGTATGTGATACTGTACATGATTTCTAACATTACCGAGGAAAAAACGCACCATTACCAAAAATATTCACAATACAGAAATGCTCCCAGACCAACATCAGCAGGGAAATGGCTAATTTAGCTTCTTTTATACCTAATGATTATAAATCCATAGATGTACTTAAAATGTTTGCTTTTTTCCTGAAGTAGCAGTTATAATAAGTATTATTGTTGATTATTGATTATGATATGGTTATTCGATATACACCATAACGCAATTTTTATTGTATTGAAAGAACAGAGATACCTGGTGTCATGGTGCCAAGTGTTGAAACATACCTTGATGAATACCACGGTAAAACAAATCACTTTGTTCACAGTGTTGTGAACTGACACCCATTCTATATACTGTTGTGGTCCCATAGCTCTCAATCTTCTCTCCCATCGGTCTATTTCTCACACCGTCTCATAGCACTTCCTCACTCCGCCGGTTCCCGCTCGGTTCCCCATAGAGGCTCATATGTCAGGTTATGTGTGCTTTGCCGTGTAACTGTAATGCACTGGAACAGGAAAAACAAGGCCCAATCACACTCAATCTCCCCCTAGCCTGGTCTACAGAGGCCTGATTGGAAATTGGAGCTCTCCGTGGTGCTGAAATAGAAATGTCCTGCGCTTCATGCCCAGGGTTGCAGCAAACAAAAAACAACAACACTTATTTTTAGGTTGCTGCAACGCTGACAATGCATCTGCCAGCTACCTCCCTCATGTATTTAGCTGCTTTTTTGTCTGGTACCAGGGGTTCAGTTAAGATATAAATTAATAATTGTGTACATGGAAAATTAATAGCTAATTAAGTCACTGTCAGCATGATGATCTCATACTGAGAATGGCTCCCCGGTATGGAGCATTGTAGAAAATAGATGGCTACGTTGTAGAGAGGAGAGGCAGGAATCTTAGGGGTGGGGAGGGCGTGTAGAGTGTTTAAGGTAAGGCCACTAGGGAAGCACTATAAATAAATTAAATCATTAATGCGGAACTGCAGGCTTTAGACCGTGACATTTACTTGTTGTCTAGAGCTCTGTGTAATAATTGTTCATTTAAATCTGATTAAGACAAATCAATAATATACCCTGCAACCACATAAACAGTCAATAGAAGGGTGAGCTATGGGTTGAGGCTAGGGCTGCTCGATTATGACAAAAATCATAATCACGATTATTTTGGCCAATATTGAGATCCCGATTATTTAACATGATTACTCACTAAGTTCAAAACAACATAGAAAAATAAAAAAACGTGGCTTTTAAACTGTGAATTCAACTGAAAAATAAATGTAAACAAATAGCACAGCTGAACCACTGCAAAGGAAGGGGGTGCGCTGTGGATTTATACCACAAGAAAAGAGATGATCCTTGCAAAATGGAATGTGGCACAATAATCGTTTTACGTCGATTATTTTGTTTTTGTAATTGTTGAAGGCCAAAATTGACGATTACAATTATTTTCGATTAATTGCACAGCCCTAGTTGAGGCAGACCTTGTGTGTGTGTGTGGACATGTTTTTATATCCCGGTGGGGACCTACACTTGAATGCACACCAACACATGGGGACTCGTGTCCCATGGGCAAAAAAGCTTATAAATTGTACAGAACAATATTTTTTTTAAATCTAAAAATGCAAAAAGTGTTCTATGATCTTTAGGTTTAGGGGTAGGGTTAAGGGTAGGGTATAAAATATACAGTTTGTACAGTATAAAAATCATTACGCCTATGGACTGTCCCCACGGAGATAGTAAACCAGACATGTGTGTGTGTGTGTGTGTGTGTGTGTGTGTGTGTGTGTGTGTGTGTGTGTGTGTGTCTGGGTGTGTGGTTTTTTCCCAGCCTCTCAAAACACACTGGACATTCAATGCTGTGCAAACGTGTTAGACACATTTGATGATCACCAAAAATACATGTTTTTTAGATTTGTATATTTATTTAAATTTTTTCGTCTGTCATGGTCAGCTGTTGGTGCAGTTCTTATGATTCTTAAAGTGATAGTTCACCCAAAAATAAACATTCTTTCATCATTTACTCTTTCATCATTCACCCTCTTGTAATTTTAAACCTTAATGACTTTCTTTCTTCTGCAGAACACAAAAGAAGTTATTTTGAAGACTGTTGGTAACTGAACAATGCCGGTACCCATTCACTTCTATTGTATGGACACAAAACCAATGCAAGTGAATGGGTACCGCCGTTGTTCGGTTACCAACATTCTTCAAAATATAATTTTTTGCATTCTGCGGAAGAAAGAAAGTTATACATGTCTCTTCACTCGATGTTGGTGAGGTGACAACTCCAAGTTGAAAAAACACTCATTTATGTGAGTCGATGCGAGTTAGGGTGTCTGCTAGTTTTCTCAGTACAGATTTTTAACCCTCTGACCTTATTCTTTATAATCTTTCACATGAGACTCATCTGTCACAGTCTAGTTCTGTAAGCCACATATCAACCAGCTTGGCTGCACCAGCGTTGAATTGTCTTTACCCTTGTAACCCCGGGCAACTTGTGTTCCTGAACCTCAAACACCTTCCACAGTCTTCTTCATTATTCAGCATATTTTTTTCCAAACTTGTTATTCACCACAGAGGCTTCTGCCAAGATAGTGAGTCACCAGTCTGATATAACCGTGACAGTAAAAGCAATAGAGCCATGGATGGGAATGGTAGTAAATGGAATACATGTACATGCGCGCACACCCACACGCTGCCCAGATGAACACGGCATTAGCCCTCACGCTTGAACTTGTGAAGATAAAACCATGTCATCACACAAATTTCCTGGTTTCTATATTTAAGGACTTTCGCCCGTGGTTGGGAATTGAAGACTTTGGAACTGTCACTTCGAATGAATGTTGTAGCTATTGACCACACAATTTGCTTGCCACTGGTTATCTGTGAGCATCAGTCATGGGCTGCTAAATTTGTCGATAACATGGATTTCAATGTAGTTGACACTTAAGAATGTTTCTTTTTAAGCTCAGAGTCGACAGGTTTCTGGCTGTCTTTTTAGACGCTGTAAAATGGTTCTGTCATTAATGTCTTCTCTATGGGAAACCTACTTCAAGTAACCTTTTTTCAAGTTTGGCATTTAAGTTTTTTTTTAGGGACTTGGGGAGTGGGATTGAAAAATGACCAGTTTAATGTAATCGATTACTTTTTTAGATGTAACAGGGATAGAATGGCGTGATTTAAAGGGATAGTTCACCCAAAATGAAAACTCTCTTGTCATTTCAAACCTGCATGACTTTCTTTCTAATGCAAAACACAAAAGACGATATTTTGAAAATAGCTAACCAGTGCCGGCACCCATTCACTTCTATTTTATGGACACAAAACCAATGCAAGTGAATGGTTGCATTCTCACTGTTTGGCTACCAACATTCTTCAAAATATCTTCTTTTGTGTTCTGTGGAAAAAATTAAGTCATACAGGGTTAAACGGCAAGATGGTGAGTAAATGATGACAGAATTTTCATTTTTGGCTAACCTATCACTTTAAATGTACACTATTGGAAATGTATTTTATAAAGGCCCACTGCAATACAGCTCTGACACCCCCGACACTTGAATGTTCAAGATGTGGTGCTTACACCACTAAAAATCTGTCTCTTATGACTCATTAGAGATGAGTTCTTACAATAGTTCAGTTCACCTCCTAACAGCGCTCCATTAATTATTATTGGCTGCTTGACAGTCAACGTCAAACTTGATGTTTTTTGGATTTTAACAAGCGTGATGTGAATGTTGAAATAACTTTTCTGTTTGTTCCAGAAAGTCTTCCCATCATGCTTTAACAAAAGTATTTGTTCCGTTTGTTAATGCCTTTTTTAAAATCTATTTTCTCTCGCTCGTACCTTTCTTTTTGAAAGCTGTATTTTATAAAACCATTATAATGTTTCTTTAGGCACAAGGAATGCTCACATATTTGTTTACTAGCTCATATAATTACCCATTTCAGTTTTTTCTCTTACAAAAGAAACTAGATGGAAGTCTCTCTGAGTAAGAATGGACACATGGCAGCAGGCTAATCACAATCTGTTTACAGGCTGATGTTGTTTGCAGTATTTGCTGAAAGTTTCTTTTTTCCTTTCTTTCTTTACAAAAGCGGTATGAAAGATCATCTTTGTTTACAGACCTGGTAATAGATATAGAGGCGTTTATCTTGTGACTGTGAATTAAAATGTTCTGTTTGAATGTGAGCTGTATTTAGGGACCCTATTAAATCAAAGTAGCAGTTTTGTTGCTTTTAGTTTACATACGTTAGCATTAAAGCCATCAATATGCTGGTTAAAGGTGACAAAATTAGAAGGTAAATTCATTTAAAATGGCTTTCTGTCCTTGGAAAATGGACTTCAGGTTTATAGTAGGGAGGGTCAAAAGCACCAGTATTTTTCCTTCGGCTCCGCCCCCAGGCGTTTTACTTCACAGTCTCCGAGGTTCCCCTGATTCACTCTTCATGTTTAAAACTGACCGTCGTGTCTCGCTCTTCATTTTTTCAAGTTTTACTAATGCAAAATTCATATTAGTCTTGCCGCATGAATAATGTATTATTTTGTTGCATTCATCCTGTTAAACATTAGACCTGCAATTGCCTCGCACGACCTTCTTTAGCGTCTCCCTCACCAGAGTCAGCCCGGGAGAGGCGTTGGCCTGAGGGTGCATAAATGAGAAATGAAACACGGGCTCTTAACACATTACTCCACAGATATATGCTCTTAAATTTTATTCACCCTTCATATCAGTCAAAGGTCACTTTCTTTTTTCTGCAGATCACAAAGAAGATATTTTGAGAAATGTGGTTTTGTGTTCATACAGTCAATCAATGGGGCCAATATTGTTTTGGTGACCAACGTTCTTCAAAATATCTTCTTTTGTGTTCTGCACATGAATGTACACGAAGGTCAGTAAATGAAAGAATTTTATTTTTTAGTAAACTATCCCTAGCATATTCTGGTTACGCGTCTGGAATAGTTTGTGTATTTATGTATAACTGTTAATCCTCAAGGTTGCAAGCTGTGATAGTGCTTACGCGCTGACCGCTTGTGTTTGCGCTCATAGTCAAATTGAGCATACCTTGAAAGGTTAGAATTTATGACTGTACTCCTGCGCTAACGTACACAAGACTGCTTTATACCTTGGGTTTAATGCACTGCTATGGGTGTAATGTACTGTGTAGCTAATAAACAGAAATGTCAGTGTCTAATTAAAAGAAAGCTCAAAATGAGCATTCTGCCTCTTTTTTTTACTTTTAAAGCCTACGCCAAAGTGATTTTCTTGCAAGAGATCAAAGAAGTTATGGAAGAAAACTTTTTTTCTATAATGGGCCTTGATGGGCTTTCTCTCTGGAAGTGAGATCATCAGCCGGCAATCTAATGCAGTTGTTAAGAAATATGATTTTGGAGACATGTTTGGTTGCATGCAGGGGCTTGATGTGCTTGCTTTTGGTTGTATGGAAGCGTAGACTGATGACAGAATCAAGCATTGCCCAAGAGACTGTCGGTCCAGCTAACAAAAATATGTTCTAAGAACATTTTGCTAACATTCTAATTACGTTATGAAAACAAAACAAAAATTTGGAACAATGTAAGAATAATGTAGTAAAATGGTATACCAATGTTTGTAATGTTTTTAGAACATTCAAAATAACATAAAACGTTGATGTAACGTTTTTTAAACATCACCACAAGAACATTTTTAATAACTCAAAGTTCTTGGAACATTCCCATGTGTGGCTGACATGTAGTGTAAAGCAATCACAGTTTTGTTGAGTTAGTTTAGAGATGTGAAAATGTAAAGTCAATTGCCCTACATCTGCCAAAAATAAGTTTAGAAATCAACCAATTAGATGATTCATTGATCAGCCGAGGTTTGCGGGCATGACGTCAGAGGCTAAGACTACAGTAGGACGCAAACACCCTTGACGTTTTGGTAATGCTGCCTTTGGTGTTTTGCAGAAATAATGCTTTTGAATGACAAACGTGGGTGGATGAGGAAAGAAGCAAATGATCTGGAAGTGTGACAAGATTCAGATGACCCAATTCAAGGATGTGTGATATCTGCCACAGCATTTTAGACAAACCCTTTTACTGCACCCACAACTATTGTGCAGCACAGTTTGAAGGGGTTTGACGCTTCTGTTGCAATGGAATAATGAAGGAAAATTGTGTGAGATGTAGCATCTGTAATGGGTTCAGTGGAATGGAGCTACGGAATCAATGCAAAGCGCTTGCTGTGCTTCTGATGTGGTCTTGCATGTGTGCTCATGCCTGTGTTTTTGCATTTGACGCCTTTGTGAATGTCTTAACTGAATTTGACGTTGAAAACAAATAGTGGCACAAACAGCTGTATGCACCTCTGGACAAGAAGTGAAACCCAATAAATAAAACAGGAAGAGTCTGCTGAAATCTCTTTGCAACGGGGACCTCCAGTTTTCACACACAACTCTCTCTCGCTCTCTTTCTGAAAGCCATAAAAAAAACAGAAAGCCATTGCCTACACTTCTGTCGTTGACACACATGGGCCACTATTTGTTTTCAACTTCAGATGTGACTTTATTCTTTACTAGCATGATTAAGTTACAATTCTGTTATTTGTAATATATTTAAAGATGATAAAATCGATACTTTCTCCTTTGCTCGCTAGGTCAGAATGTATGAGTAAGCCTTTGTATGGTTTGGTGTGCATTTGGGCCATCCAACCAATGCTAGGTTCAGGAGTGTTCATGAATTATTGTATAAAAACATCATTTTTGCAATGTTATACTACAGTAGTGACAGTAATGCAGAAATTACATTCACCTTTTACACCTTGAATATTATGTGCTGTTAAAAACAGCTCAGACGTTTATCTCAGGGGACTGTAATTGAAGGTTATAGGTTGAGCATATAGCCTAGATTTTGAAGGATTAACTTCACTCCAAAGCAAGGACAGATAAGCATGAGGTGATAGGTAATCCCTTCAGCGAAAGCTGTCTAACCCGTTTGTGCCAAGAGACATCACAATGCTATAAAGCTTTTGGCTTTTAAAAGAGTATTTTCCCCTTTTCCTCTTTCTGCTATCTTTTCATCAGTCCCTCCCCACAGAAATCTGCTAGACAGAGGGAAGCGAGTTTGTAAGTAGACATATTGTTTGGACCGGTGATGGGAAAAGGAGTCTCTTGGCTTTCTCCGGAGTGTTTGTAAGAGTAATTTGTGATGCAACCAAGTTCTCTGTCTCTTTCTGCCACTACCTCTCATTCTGTGCTGTGTTGTGGCCAAGTAGATTGACCTCACTTCACGCTGTGAGCCAAAGATGGAATCACTCGCTCCAGCCCGATCGGATCTATTTTGGTTCAAGTGTCTCTAAGGAATTCACTCGATTACTGCCCGTTCTAAAAGCCCAGTCGGTCTATTTAAATACTGGGCTGTGTCTCAAACGGCACACCCACGGTCTATTCTCTGACCTTCTGCTGCGCATTTCACACACGCTGGGGAGGGAGTATTTTGATTTTGCAAACCCTGATTTGAACTTCTGAGAGAAAGGGCTTTTTTAAATCAGTCCACCTGAAAACAAAGTCCTACTTTATTTCGAAAGTAATGGCTTGTTACCTTGAGCTGTTTTTAGGAAGAAGTTAGCATTGGATTTGCCATCAAGTCTTTGATGGATATCTCTCAAAAGCTTTTAAAGTTTTAAACGATTTTCTTACAGTTATGTTAGGGTTAGGGGCGGGGCTTCAGTATTGCTTTGAAAAAAATGAAATGTGGTCAGTTGTCTCTTAACATAACTGACTTCAGATCAAAAGGTTTTTAAGGTTATTAAAAGTGACCCTAAACTTTTGAACAGTAGTGTACTGTATATTTCAAGTATAGTAAATTAATTCAGTCTATGCAATGCATGTTGTACTTATTTAAATATGTTTACATGTCACAATTAAAGTGTGAAAAAGGTAGCACCTCCTTGTGCCAGCAACCAAAATAGCATGAAACGTGAAGTATAAAGCTTGAAGCGTGCATACAGCCTTACTCATGTTCTGCTTGACATTGTCATGTTGTAGATTTGCAGAATTTTATTTGTCAGGGGGCCAATTTCCACGCATGCACAGAAAAACACAAAGACAGCTTGCATATGCATCACAGCGTAACCGCTATAGTAGATGTTATCAGACCGGAGTGAGGCAGCCATCATACATTCCATCATACTGCACAAAGCAGAAAAAGAAACACTACCAACTGAAAGAAAAAATCTCTCTCCCTCACAGAGCTGGCAAAAAAGCATCTTCGTTTTTTGACTGGCTGATTGAACCGGAATTGGGACCCTAGTCATGTTTCATCTCAATGTTTGAACACCACCGTACCTGTGTGATCTGTTTCTAAGAGAACATGTGATTTATTTCTCACTGAACAAGTTTTATCCGTAAACTGTTGGAGTCTCGCCCCGGTCAGAAGGACTGAAGCCATTTCTGATGGTCTAATGCTGTGTGAGTAACATTACTGATGAGCTGTCTCAATGGAGAGCTTCCTCGCCTGCAGATGTAGTGTTACCATGGGGATGAGACTGCCAAGCGTAGAATTGGCTAAAGCAGATGTTGTTTTTTGTCTTTTTAAATTGCAAGGGCACGTAGAGATTTGACAGTAGGGAACGTTCATCAGACTCAATATATCAGTACACAGTCGGTAAACATCTTCATCCTGCACTGCCTAAAATATTGAGACCAAATATTTTGTCTGTACAGTTAGTAACAACCTGTTTTTTACACTGTCATATTTGTAATGAGATGGCTTGTGAAATTAACAGCAGGAAAGACACTATCACAACATGATTTAGGAAGGGAACAAAGTGTCTTTTGTTTGAGGTAAGAGCTTGTTGCATGTTTGAAATTTTGGCTTCAAAGAAGCTCCTGGAGTTATTAACTCCTGGGTAGGTCGATTTTGTGAAAGACGCAACACTGACACATGATTTGACAAATGTTTCTAGATGTGAGAAATTGGCACTTGAAAGATGGTGACTGAAGTGCGGATACATTGCTTGTATTTTGAAACATAGTAGCTGCTTTCTATTCCAAGTGGGTTTTTAGCTGGTTTAAATTGGTCATTAGTTGGTTTTTGGAAACCATGGTAGCATGGTTTCATTGGCAGAGAAATGCTATTGAAAATAGCATTGACAAAGTTGATTTATTGGTCTGTGAAAAAGCTTTTGGAGAAAATGAAATGATTTGACTTCTCTAATGCACTGCTGTGTTTTAATAGGGTCACATCGGGCATCTGTGTAATAGACATTAACGTTTAGATATTACATGATGTGGGTCCTTTTCGTATTTCAAGAACAAAGACTGAGGATTTTTAATCAGACTTTTACGCTTGAACTATTTAAAGCAATTTGAAGCAAGAAGCTCTTCATTAATAATATGTATTAATTAAAAAATAGAAAAAGTGAAAATAGAGATTTTAGATCTAAATGTGGCAATATCATATGCACAAATGGTACTTCAAGTGGACCGGTCCTGACCCCTCTTATCAGCCGGTGCCGAGGGATTGAGTCGATGCAAGGGCACATGAACAGTCATTAACTCCGGGCACTGGACAGCCCAGGTGCAGGAACACCTTTAGATGCAGCTGTCACCTTCATTTTTAGCAGCGATCACTTTTGCGTAGTGTTGGAATTGCTTGTATTAGTGTTACTTTATAATGGTGAATTTTCTTCTCAATATAGACATTGCTAGATGAGGATTGTGCCCCCCTGTGTTTTATTTCAGCCCCCCTAAATCTGTGATTAACTAGCTGTCAGCCCTCTTTACAAATCTTTGATTCTGTGATCCCTCTTTACGCTTGCTGAAAATATCACTTGTGGTAAGATGTCTGAGGTTATTGTAAGGCTCTTTTGAATACTCGATTCTGAGTGGTCAGTCGTGCCATGCAGCGCTCTGATATTTCTCAATAACCCTGTTCCCCCAGGGGTGATAACTTTGCTGGTGCTACTTAAATGTTTGACTTAAAAACACCACAAACGTGTATATATATAATATACGTAAATATTTAATCCCAACTCAATACTTTTTTCCCAGTTTTTGTATTATGTAATGGTGTATTAAGTAGGGATGCAGTGATTACCGAGGTTCACTATTAACCGTGCTTAAAAACATCATGGTTCATTTATCGTAAAGGCTCCGTTACACCGCATGTTTCTAGTTGTATTTTGTTTGGGAGGTTTGGGAAGCAAGATTATGATCAGGCCAGCTAATCTGAACCAATCAATATTACATCCTGGTTAAGGCAGCAGGGACAGGCCTGCTGTCTGCCATATCTCATCTTAAGTGACAAGACCTCATTTTTGTTACTTAATAATAACTACCATTAATGGTCACCTAGAGGTGATGTTCTTGAATTGGTGCTTATTCGCCCATAGACACTTATAGATTTTTAATGTATCTTTTTCTTCTGTCACCTGCAGATTCAGCTCAATTGGGAGCAGCTTTTCACGTTAAAATGAATGCTGTACAACCTTGTGCCAAATGTTTGTTCTGAGGTGTTATCTTATATAAGGGCTGCATAGGTTAAAGCATTAAAATATAGCAGTTGTTTGTCTATTCAGGGAATGGCATTGTGAGGTTTAGAAGAAGGTAATACGTTTTGGGGTGTGATATCTTACAGTATATTCAGATCTGAATATACATTTGTTTGTATGTGGCCTTGGCTTGGTGAGACTTTTTAAATGTGTAAATATTCTATATTTGTTTACTCTGATGCTTGCTGCTTTTTGCTTTCCTTGTGTTTTTTCATATGCAGAACTCAGTGTGCAGTGTGTACTTCCAAGATAGAAAAACATGGCATAAATTCTCTCCTCAGCTTTTCTGTAAATATTGTTTAGCTACCAAACAATATTAATAATCCTCAGAATAGTTTTATTATGTTTCCAAAAATAAACTGTACTTTCTGCTCTCAGAAGCCTCATACAGTGGTTATTATTTTATGTAGTTTGTATTTTAACAGCCCTTCCTCGGTTAAAGGGACAGTTCACCCAAAAATTCAACATTTACTCACTGTCATGTCATTTCAAACCTGTATGACTTTCTTTCTTCTGCAGAACACAAAAGAAGATATTTTGAAGAATGTTGGTAACCGAACAACTGCGGTACCCATTCACTTCTATTGTGTAGACAAAAACCAATGCAAGTCAATGGGTACCACTGTTGTTCGGTTACCAACATTCTTCAAAATATTTTCTTTTGTGTGGAAATGATGACAGAATTTTCATTTTTGGGGGAACTATCCCTGTAATGGACAAAAACAGACCACCAAGTCTTCCTTTGTTGATCTCAGTTTTGATTTTGACAACTAATACAATGTATAAATAGCTGTTCTTCACCGTTACTTCCTTACATTAGAATTTATTGGATATTAAGTTCGTTTGTACTTTGACCTGGTCATATTGACATTTTGTAAATTAAACATTATTAAGTGCCTACCTGTCATGACAGAATTCCAATTGTGCTACTGTATAAGTAAAACTGGTATTGAGTGTGGAAGTAATTTCGATTGAGTTGTCAGATGTGATTTTGCTGTATAGTGTTTCTGTACAGGAGATGAAAAAATGCAAAGGGAATGTTGGTGGAATTATTTTTGAATTATTTCCTTCTTTTTCCCCTCAAAGACTTCAAACAGCTCTTTTTGGCAGTTTCCGCTCCTGGTTACATATTTTCATACTGAAATTAACTTCAGTTGAAAATTCAATTTCCACAGCTGACCGCAGAAATATGCGTGTGGTCTGTGAAGTTGTAGGTTTTTCCTTCAAGGTATCATTAAAACTGTTAACCTAGTTATGTAACTTTTGCTTTCGCAACAGAATAATGGTGAATTGTATATAATTTTCGCTCCAAACTATACACCCTAGCTCACACAGGTTTACTAAGAGTCTGTGACTGATTAGAACTGCCTCAAGTGAATTTAATGGTGCGTTTTGGAGTCTTAAGACATCAGATGTGTTTAATGGTTGTTTCATGCTGGGAATAAATGTGACCCTGGATCACAAAACCAGTCTTAAGTAGCACGGGAACATTTTTAGTAAAAGACAAAAATACATTGTGTGGGTCAAAATTATCGATTTTTCTTTTATGCCAAAAATCATTAGGATATTAAGTAAAGATCATGTTCCATGAAGATATTTTGTAAATTTCCTACCTTAAATATATAAAAACTTTATTTTTGTGAGTGGATGGTCTGCCACAGTGCCCCTGATTAACAACTTCAAAGGCAATTTTCTCAATATTTTGATTTTTTTGCGCTCTCAGATTCCAGAGTTTTAAACGGTTGTATCTCAGCCAGATATTGTCCTTTTCTAACAACTCATATATCTATAGAAAGTTTATTTATTCAGCTTTCAGATTATGTAAAAATCTCAATTTTGAAAAATTGACCCATAAGACTGGTTTTGTTGTCCAGGGTCACAAATAGGGTATATGCACACAGGACGATGACGTGCTTCCGCCTAAATCGCTTTCAGCTAGGTCACTTTCGCTCACATAGCACTAAGGGGATTTATAATTAGTGATAACGATGTGTTAAAGGGGTGCTGCAACGGTGTGTCATGCATTCTGACTTCTTTACAATGTTAAACGTGCTGTCTTCTCATGCTTAACATGGTCAACTTGTCAAAAAACGTGTTGGGCGTATTATGTAGTATTTCTGTGCTCGATACACTCCCCCAGTGATCGTACAGGTTTCGGAAAGTTTTTTTTCGAACATATAAAACGTAACATATTTCGTAACAATTTTTTTTAGTCCCTTATTGGACAATTCTCCCGGAAAAGCACGCGGCACGCCCACGCGGCAGCAAGGAGAGCAGGAGAAGGAGCATGCGCACACGTCACTTTCACTTGTGTGCAGGAGAGAGAGAGAGCATACGTTCGCGAAGTTCAGGTGTTTGTTCTCTGCATTTGGGTGATGAATGTTATATAAACGGTGGATATAACGCTGGATTTGGAGATATTTGAAACTGATATATGGAGCCGTCCCAGCGCTAAAAGATGCTGTGAGTGAAACTGATGTCTGTGTTTTGTTGGCAATGGGTGCGCACGTGCTTTAGTTCAGCCTACCCCTCCCCCCCGCACGCGCAGTATGCTTTCTGAAAAAAATCGTACAGCTGTATCTATCTTTTATAAATGTGATCAAACTAAATACTCTTCGAAGATACGAAGTATGCAATACTACTCTATAGGTACTCAAGATTAATATGAGATTGGCAGAAACCGCATGCGTTACGGCCCCTTTAAGTAAGAAAAAGTTCAGATTTCGCCGTACCAACAGCACTATGGGTGAGCATTGTTAAGTGCCTCTGTGATCGTGCCTCTAGTAAGTGCAAAAGTTGACTTTTCTTTTTTTCATATTTGTTGATGTACCTTGAAACGAATAGCCTGAAGCGCTTCTCCTTTTTGGTTATCGACGTATACGTGTTTGAATAATTAGACTCACGTTGTTGATCGTAATCCTATGTGCATCCTGAAGCGAAACGCCATTGTTCCCTATGACGCCGGATGTAACAGAGCTGGCAGAGATTTTAGTTGAAGATTAGCAGAGATTTTTAACCCTAACCTAACGCCATCGCTCCGTGTGCATAAACCCCATTGATGTGACTACAATAACATAGTTTCTCTTTAGCTTGTTGGAATTTGTTCTCTGCCCAGAAGAAAATTCCAGTGGGGGAAGCTATTGTGTGAAATCTGGGCCAGAGTTCTCGCTTACCATTGAAAGGATTATCTATCCCTCATCACATCTCAGCTCTGCTAATACCCACAGATCTGATTTGACACATTGATAATATCAGCACTGAAATGGGACCAGATGAAACTATGCCCCCCACCACCCCACTCTTCCTGCAGTATCTGTCTGGACCGCGAGCAGATTCCGTCTGATGCGTTGCCAGAAGAAATAGAAGCATCCACCTCCACATTAAGCATGCATTTAGCTCAGGTCAGGAGCATTTCATAAAGACTTGGCAGAGCTATGACTCTTCACCAGACCAAATCAGTTAGCTGAAAGCCCAGAGCAAAGCTCTAAACAATTTTCTTTATCTCCGTCTGGGTTTTCTTCCCCCTTTCCGTTTTTATCAGAGCAATGCAACATATTTTTGATCAGATAATGTTGTTTTGGAAATGACAAACGCATTCAGCCTTGAAAATTGTTTTATGTGGCGTAACATAATTGTGGACGAAAACAATAGTTTTCTTGGCTATTGAGAATGCGCTAGAGCCCCCGTGGGAGGACGGAACGATAACGGAGCTGGCGTTCACGGTATATATTTGTTATTGTAAGGGCCGCACAAACGGTAAGGAGGGAATAGCGGAAATGTGCTCTGACCTGCTCAACCATACGCCTTGAGCAGACGTGACAGAAACAGGAGGGAAGGGTCTGTCTGCGGTGCATTCGTATTCTCAGTCGTGGCTTGGTGGCTATTAGTTTTGTTGACTGGCTCCCTTTTGGGCATGTGCAGTAAATTGAGCAAGGTGACACATTTTGTTCACGTTCTCCTTAGTGTCAGCCACAACCCTTACCATCTGGAGCTGCTTTTGCAATATCTTCATCCGGCTAAAATAACTGAACAACACGAAAAGGTTTATATTAAATCAATATGCAGTAATATTTTGCTTTTTAATTAAGGTATTTTTTATCGTACTGAATTTCAAAGACTATTAAAACAAGCATAAAATAAATAATTTTCCAACAACATATTAACAGCTAATAAATCAATTTGCATTAGATTGGATTGGATTTAATATGCTTAACCATAACGTTGCAATATATCATAATTAAGGTAATTGTTTTACACCGCTAACCTTTTCGCAACACTAAAAGGCCTTTTTAGGCATCATATGACGTGTTTATTGTTCACATAACATGTCGCATGCGTGATGCAGATATTAGCAAGTTCCTACGTGCCAATTGCCAGCATTACCTTTATGATTGGTTGCAGTTATATTATTACTCAGTGCATTAATGCCTTGATATAAAAGCCCACTGCTGAATTTAATGCCTCTGTCAATATCATTAAAATGTTTTCCACCATTCCAATTTTAATTCATTATTCCCGGGCCATGATTTCACTGCTCCGCCGCCATCCATGAATCTCCTATTTACACAGAGTCTGTACTTTATAGCCTGCTGATGACTTTACGACAGACCCTTGTGAGACAAGACGTTATGCAGAGACAGGTCATGAACATCGACTTGGAATGGATTCGCCAACAAGCCACTAAATGTACAAACAGAGAGTGTGAAGGAAGATGGATGTGCTCTTTGTTAACATTGCTGCCAGTTTCGTAGGTCTAAAGGTGCAGGTGCTAAACAGAAAGCATTTGAATAATGAGCTATTCCTTCCATTAAAACAAAAGTAGTTTGAATTCAAAGGAAACAAATTACACTGCGAGCTGCATTTTGATCTGCACGCAAACAAACCTTTTCTCATTTTCTCAAGTCCCATTAACTGGAATTTCTGTATGTTGGCTGCTCGTGTGGAAACCTCAGCCATCAGTGATGTTTATTAACTTGCAAAAATGCCAAAACTTTTTTTGCTTAAACACATTGCCCCTGTAATGAACTCTTTAGAACGGCATGACAGCGTACAGAATAATGACCTTCGCTAGCACTCAAACCGTGCTTCATTTCAGCCAGTGTTGTCCTTGTTAGCAAAAGGCTCACTTGGAAGGGCACTAACAAGCCTTCCAAGTTATTCATAGGGGTTATTCGTAGTATTCATTCAATAAACTTGCACGCCACCGTGATAATATGAAAGCGGTGGGGTGTAAAGGTGAGCGGACCTCATAAGCTTAAACAGAAGACACACTCTAGGGGCCTTTCTAATGGAACCCTTCTCTTTGCTTTCAAACTCATTACCTTTCTCTGCAATAAAGAAATGCATAATTGCTTAATGAAATGGATAAACGAAACAACAGCACCGTAAAGAGGCCCTGACTTGAATATAACCGATGGCATCCCACCATCACGCACCTTGTTGTGTGCTTCTTCATTACAGTAGCAAAGCTGTAGAGAGATTGAAGGAGGGTGTTGAACGCCTGTAGATACAATTTGGGTTGCTTATCCATGCAAAATTGGCGGTTGTGCTGAGCTTTGCTTCGATTTTCATTTACATCCAATTATAAAGATACAAGAACAGGCACATCTGTGCTACACACGGTATTGACAGAAGGTAAGAAATCATCAGCAGAAAGACATTTATTTATGATTTGAATGTACTTTTTTGGTTAAAGCTCACAGGCCTGTTCAATGTTCTGAGAAATCTACAATTTGTAATCGTTTGTAAGGTTTTTATTTGAGTGTTATTGAGCTGCTGCCTCAGCCAATAGGATCAGTCTTGTCTCAATTATAGGAGAGGGGTTTGTGGCAGGAGAGGCGATACTGAAGGTGTGTTTGGGAAACTTTTTTAAGGTTCCATTTGAAATTTCTTCGGGTGATTTACTAACAAGGCACACATAAAAACACACAGGCGCAATATCTGATTCCCAACACAATCAACCAAGCGCAGCACAAATTAGCACAGGGTTTATGCTTTTTTTTGGCATTAAATAAATCCGAAATACCAGTACAATGACAAGCGCCAACCTTAGTAAATTGCATTGCGTGATTAATTTAAATATTCTCCTCCCATAATTTTTGCGTCTGAAGAGGAAACTCCTACAAATGCATATGCAATAAGGTCCGTCGCAAAAACAGCTTTGTCCACACATTTTCAGCGCTAATTTTCACAGCGTGTATATATACCCACAGTAGTTTTTTTTACGTCAGAAAAGGCATTTGCACTTTAACCTTTAACACTATATTTTTTACTTTTTAGAAGGTTGAAAAGAAGGATAATTTAACAATTTAACACTGGATTCAATACAAAAAATACAAAAAATACAAAAATAGATAAAGTATGAATGCAGACAATCCTTGCTAAATGGAATGCCAACAATAATTGTTTTATCTCGATTTTGTTTGCATAATTGTTGGAAGCCAAAATTTAAATTGAAAATCGATTATGATTAATTGCACAGCCCTAATTCATTGATAACTATACCAATAAATTTAGTCCAAATTTAAGAGAATAGCAGTTCCACACCACAACAATACTACCATAATAACACAGAGGAACGATAGCTATTCATATTTAAAGGGCTCACGCATTTAACTTTAGACATTTTTTTTTCCATTTGTGTGGATGTTAATACAGTTATTGTTATAATTATCTTTATTTGTATCATTGTTGGTGTAAATGGGGCTTTAGTTTACGCAGTGGAATTAAATAACCATAAACTAGTCACAACTTGACGTAGGGTGTCTATCCGTTCATCGATGTTACTTTAAAATATTGAATATTTGTTCATGTAACATTACAGATACAAGTTTGACCTGTGTGAGACCTTGACAGTGATCCAGACGTAACCTTATAAGGCTTATTAAACATTTACCATTATGACGGAGAAACACTTCCAGATTCTATCAACGGCAATTTGGCAGGAAATGAGGAAGGGTGTGAAAGAGAGAAAGTTAAAGATGAAGTGAGAGAGTAAAGAGTTTAGCAGCATGTCCCCTGTGCTCCTCTCAATATTAAATCAGAAGTGTTTCATTTCTGTGCCACTAGCATCACCAAACACATTACCAACAATAATGACCATCTTCACACCGATAGTCCCGCCCCCAAACTCACTGGTCCGTGACACGTGACACAGTTACACTGTCTTGACCAAATTAAATACTTTACTGCAGGCCATGTAGACATTAAAATTAAACACTTGTGTAAAAAGGCCAAAAGCCAGAAACTTTCTGTACACCCTTTTTTCCTTCTGCTCTTTAAAACAACCTGAAAATCAATTTTAAAATCAATTTTAGCTCTCATCGGGTTTCATTAATTCAACGCAATACAATAC
Source organism: Triplophysa rosa (assembly GCF_024868665.1). Classification (NCBI taxonomy): domain Eukaryota; kingdom Metazoa; phylum Chordata; class Actinopteri; order Cypriniformes; family Nemacheilidae; genus Triplophysa; species Triplophysa rosa. Next base: position 11,954,140 of record NC_079906.1, on the reverse strand, counting down.
TTGTTTTTGATGGGGTTTGCTGTAGGTTGTTTCCTTGTATAGTGGTTACAGGCAACATTTATTTTGTCAGTTAGATGTTTTGTTTCGCCAGGAACACATTTACCTTAATTTTACACAGTTGTTTTGGCACAAACCCAAGTGACAGTGTAGAGATTGATTACAGCTCAGCTTTTTCTTATTATGTGTATGACACATGCTTAGGTGCCCCTTTATTAATCTCTGCCATTCAACTGTATTCAGTTTACAATGACTGACTCCTTTTTTTTCAAGAGAGTAAGGCCCAATCCCAATTCTACCCCTTTTCCCTACACTTTCCCCTACCCCTCCGTTTGGCGCGTTCACGTGAAGGGGTAGGGGTGTCTCAATTCTCTTTTGGTTGGAGGGGTAAGGGGAAGGGCCAGATAGCCCTTCAAACTAATATTTTAAAGGGCTAAGAGAAATTTCCAACATGGCTGCTCACTCGAGCAAGCAGACCCATAAATGTAAGTAATTTTTTGCCATTAATAAGGATTTTTATGACAATTTTTTGATGTATGTTACATTCAATCTTGTGTTTGTATTTACGGTGATGTTCTTTTAACGTTTGCAAAAAAATCGCTAAAGTTTGCTAGCGGACAGCACTGCTTGCACAATATTAGAAAATATATTTTTATGTCATATACCCGGTGCATCGGCGCATGTCCTCTGACGTAACGTTAAGAGCTAGCAACGACGTATGATGAAGTATACCAGTGTAGTAGTGGTCTCCCATTTCTTAGCGGAAAATTTATAACCCTTCCTCTTGCCACTTTGTTTCAAGGGGCGAGTGGTAGGCGAAGGGGTAGAAAACACAATATTTCGATATAAAGCAAAGCTTTTTGTATCAAAACATTCTGACATAGACATTAGGGAAAAGCTGGTTCCTTCTTTGCTGCTGTAAACGTTTCCAGTAGATGTCAGAACATGGCTGGAGGGATTTGCTTCTATTCAGACACAAGGATCAGTGAGGTCAGCTCTGATGTTTGGTGATGGGGTCAGGCTCGCAGTTGGAGTACCAATTCATTCCAAAGGTGTTGAGATCTGGGCTTTGTTCAGGCCAGTCAGGTTCTTCCACACCAGACTCCGTGAAACATTTCTTTTTGGATGTCGCTTTGTGTACAGGAGCATTAGCACACATGAACAAAAACGGTACGGAACAACTGTTATATACCTGATGCATGTGTTTATAATGGTCACAGAGTGTATATTACTCTATTATCTCTACAGTAGACAGACAAATTGATTTTCTAGCCCTGATTCATTTCATACCATTCCCTCTTTTTAAAATCTTGTTTCTTGATATTAAGTAAATGAGTTGCAAAACACAATCCATATCCCATGCTTTTAGCATACTTCAAACATGTGCACGCTCAATATCTCCCACCCCCAAAAGAGTCTCTGTTAGGTACAGGATGAGCTAAAATGCATCTGCCGTTTAACATTGTAGGATCTAGGGTCACTGTAATTACCCCTGAGAATATTGATTCCTCAAAGCTTATCTCACGCTCAAGGATAGATGCACAAGTTCACCATCTTTCTTTAATGGAGGTGAGAGACAGTGTGTCAAATTCGGTTTGACATAGATACGATTCGTCAGTTTGTAAATGCACCACTTAAAGAAAAGTGAAAACCTCTGGTGTAGGTTATTGCCATTCATACACTAGAAAAGAAGATTAAAATTGCAATTGCTTGTTTCCTTGAGACAAATGCACAGTATAGACTAGCCTTTTCAAAGAGCAAAATTAGCCTGGCACACCAATTATCGTTTCGTTTCACTTTTTCAGGGCATCAACAATCTGAGCATGCATGGACGCTGGTTAACATGTTTTACTTATTTGCATGAGATTCAGCCTTGTTCAGTTACCCGATGTAATGAAATACATGTCACTGAATGTAATAAGCGTAGGCTACCACGCAAATTTGCTATGTAGTATGTAGTACTTAAGCAAAAATATTGGATCTTTTTTTTCATCCAGGCTCCACTATTAGTGCACATCTTAAAAATGTCATTAAAATATTTAATTGATACCAGCTGGTGCACATTTTAGCTTTACAAAAAAATACAGTTTAAAAGTAGAAACATAAAATAAATTAAAAAAACCCATAAAAAGGCAATTAAAAAGTGAATAAATATTAAAATATTAATATAATGTTTAATATTAAATATTTAAATAGAATACATTTTACAGAAAAAAGTATATATTATTTTTTTCTTATATATTTTTAATTATAAGATATATAGGAAAAGATATTTGGCATTAAAGGGACAGTTAACCAAAGAATGGAAATTCTGTAATAACTTCGCTTTATAAAATTAAGTTTGAACCACTGGAGTCACGTGGACTATTTTAAGGATGTCTTAATTTGCGTTCTAAAATAAACGTAGGTCTTGTCGGTATGACTTGAGGGTGACTAAGAATTTTTATTTTCTGGTGAACTATTATTTCAAACAACACAAGTAACTGTAAAAAATTGCTCAAAGGATTCTAATATTCATTCATTACTAATTTTCCAATCTTCTTTTTTTATTCATAATTTTTAGATTCATAGTGTTTCTATAGTTACTCAGCAGATGCGAAATGGGCACATATCTATACAGTACATGAATACATTTACATTGCATATATTTTTCCCTGTGCTTTATGAGAGATCCACCCAGACAAATTGATCTTACGCAGCATTCCTTTTAACGTACCAAATGATAGAAATAATCTCACTTCTGCATTTTATTCCAATGTGAAAATCATCAGACTGTGGCATTCTCGTCAAAGCAGCGATTAGATAATAGGTACTTTTTGAAGCTGCTATCTGAGGATATGGGGCTGAAATGATGTTGCAGATGGACTAACAACAGCTCTGCACAGAATATAAATTGGACATTAAACTAAGACTGACTGCAGTGCTTTTGATTAGTCTGGCATTTCGAAACATCTGCAAGGACACGCCTCCCTTTTGCTTTGTCAGTCACCACACAGCGCTTTTGAAGAAGACACACCTTTTACTGAAGGACTTTCAAGAACATGCTTTGTAATTTGTCTGTTGTTTGAAGTGGCGTCTTCCAGTAAAACAAGCCCTTATCGCAGTGTTTCCATTTGATGTTGCACTACAAAGTGCCAGTTTCATAGACGAGTACTACTTTAAAAACAAAGACCAGCTACTATCAACTAAGCTATTCAGATTGCATCCTAATGGCTTCAAGGTTAATTTGTCGTCATTGTGTTTAATTAAGTAGAAAAATGCTCAGTACAGTGTTGCATAATGGGGTTTGTGTTGTGAAAAAATGTAGGAAAGTCAGCATGCTGGAAATGTGTGTTTTTATCAAAGTGAGATCTTACTCTGTTTGTGCTTACGGACAAGTTTCTGCAAAACAGATGCAAATATTTCGATTTCAGAATTCACCCATAAATAAAAAATAAGCCCTATGTTGTTCTGAAATCGTACAACTGACCATTTTGCATGTATCAAGACAGGAGGATTGAAGAGAATAGTGTTGGTCGTTCCTTTGTTTATGTACTGTCCCTGTTCAAATAAACCACTGAATAAATAAATAAGAAGGTCATATAAGTTTGAAGTTAAAAGTGACATGAGGGCACGTTATTTGTTGTTGAACTAATCCTACATGTTCAGAGAGACTTTTATTTATTCTGGTTTAATTTGTTTATTGTGAATGTTTTTAAAGCTTATATCCTGACTCTCTTTTTCTCTTTCTCTTTTGCTCCCTTGGTTTGACGCTGCTTTTCTGCCAACCTCTGAAAACAGGTAAGATTTTACTCGCATGCTACTTCTCCCACTCCCTGTTAAGATTAAATCAGTGCCATGTACCGTGGTAAACCAGCCTGCTTTGCGATATTTAAGTGGTTTGTCAGAGGCCAAAAAGTAAAGGAAGCCATCAGTGTATTCTGTTGAGCTCCAGACTGCTGATTCATTTCTTGTACTCAAACTTGCCTCGTCAGCTCGCCGAGACGTACGATGGCCATAAGAATCGCACATTTCATTTATGTCAGTGAAATCGCTGGGGAATTTTATGTGCCGCTGTTATTCTGACCATTGGCACCACAGGAGCGACCCTATAAAAACACCCGGCAGGTTAACTTGCTGCCACGCGTTATAGCGTCCACATAATTTGAGCGGAGGTAGAAAAGTCTTGCTGTGTTCAGAGGGGCATTCTATCGTCTGGTGGTATGCAGGGATGCAGTCGTGTCGGAGCAGATGGATAAGTACAGGATGGTGGAGGGGGGGTGGATGTGAGTCAACAGCTGAGCGTGAGCGAGTGGGATTCATCAACAGAGAGCGTGCAGAAAGGATTTGACAACTTCTTCGACTTTACATCAGTCAATAGCGGTGGTCTTATCACTCATAAGTTGAGACTGCTCAGTATGCATCACAGCTGTATTTATACTTCAGGTAAAATGTATGTAATTCGGTATGCTTTCCCGTGCCGAATGGATGTTTAATTGCTTTGCAAAGGTATTTGAAGTAGCTGTCAATGGATTTGATTTGAAAACCACTGAGGACCCATACACATTTTTTAGATTTTGTTTTTTTACCCACATGGGTTTGTTTATATAGTGGGGTTCTCGTACCTTACATGAATTACTTTTTGCTGTTTTACTTCCAATCACTACGCACTGGTTAACTGGCCAATCACAGCACACCACGCTTTTCAGAGCGATGGGCTTTGTAAAAAATCTGTGCATTTCAGAGAGGCGGGGCAAAGCGGAGATACAAACATGCACAGTATGTGGAAAATAGAGTGTTTTTTAACCTTAAATCGTGTATACACATTGCATTACATCTTAAACAAACGATAATATTCGTTTTAGCCGTGTCAAATGACCCCTTTCAATTATCCCAGTAGATGGTTTATATTTCATCCAAAAAGGGTTAAAACAACCCAACCCAACGGTTGGTTGAAAATAACCCATCATGTTTTGGAGTGTAGTATAATGTATTTAGTCTTATACTTTATATTGTTTTTTTTGTGTGATCTGCATAATCACCGACTGCTGTGTGCGTCATAGCTTCAGCTCTTGCAAACTTCAACAATGCTAATTGTTTAGCAGCACCTCCCAGTTGGATACGTCGAGCTAATGGTGAATTCTAAAGAAAGGCTAGCAAAGAGCATCCCTGGGCTGTTGGCTGAATGAACAATGCACACTTTGAATACACACTGTCATTTGTTTCCTTCAAAAACCCTTCTCCCCCCCCCCCCCCCCGACTCCTTTGTGATTAAATGCTTGTGAAGTTTAGAGAGGCAAAAATGATGTTGCTAATCAAGAGTATAGTTTCAGAGTCAAATCCCACCACACTTAAAAGAGCTCACTGCCAAGGACATAGAGAGAGTGAGAGAGACATTAAAGTAGAAACATTTCACTTGAGAAAAGCCAGTATAGCTCTTTGCATTTTTGTGTCAGATAGAATTTCAGTGTAGTATTTTCTGTGTTGAGGTTATCAGGACCTCATGGGGCATGTGGCCAACATTAAGTCCATCTCATTTAAAGCTGCTAAAAGACATATCTGTAGAATATAGCAACGTTAGGGAGGCATTGCTCCCTTGAGCCCTTGCTAGCTGTCACTCAGAGTATTTTTGAACTGTTTGTGTTCTCAGTGGAGACTGTACCGAGAACGCAGTAAAACGTTATAGGGTTTTTTCAGTAATGCTACATGTAGGCCAGTCGTGTACGTCTTAGGATCCTTCTGCCTTCAGATACAGCTAAGATGCAAAGTTCTGTCATTTATTTACCCTCATGTTGTTCCAAAACATGTGTGCTGTTTTTTTAAAGAATTGTTAAAAACTCTACTATACTATATACTGTACATAGTATACATAAGATGAAATATAACATGAAGTTATATGACATGAAGTATACATATACTGTACATATCATATACATTTTTCATAATGACCACAAGCTGTCAAGCTCTAAAAAGTACCCGAATTTTTTTTAAAGGAACGTAACGGTAGCTCCTATGACCTCAGTGTTGTTTCGAGTCATGTGATATCGGGAAATTTGATTATGAGACAGACACTGCCAATGGTGTTAAATGTTATTGATGTACACACCATTGGTGACGTACCTGGCCCGAGAGCTGCAATATAGGTGAAGATTTCAATTTGTTGTGAATAGAAATGTCAGATTACAAATTTATGAAAGTTCATTTATTGTTCCATCAATGTGCATTACATCATACTAAGAATAACTGCAATATAGAGCTCCGCAGTCACATGACCTATTCTGTTTACACCTCCATACTGGCAAGGGCGTGACAGCCTGGAGCGAATATGAAATGAATGGCGCCAGCAAACAGTGAACTCTGTTTCAAGGCAACAGAGTTCACTGCGCACTTTATTTCAAAAGACATAGACCTGTGCATAGCGAAACTTAATAGATTAAACATAACAGATCCCTATAATGCCGCCGGGGGGCTTTTAACGTGTATCAATAAAGAAACGGATAGCTTTTCTGACCTGCAGGATCCTAATATCTACCTCATCAACTTTTCATCGTCCTACTCCCGAGACTCTTTAAAAGCCTGGAGTGGAAAATTTGACGTGAATTTTGTAATGGATATTCAACTTTGGAGTCTGCCGGCTTTAACTTGCTTTGTCGTCATTGGAAGGGTAAGTCACCTGTGTTGTTAGCTAACATAATCGACCCTAGCTGTCCTTGTTTGTAGCCAGCATAGCTATATCACTGATCTTGCAGGTTAACCATTCCCAAAAAACGAAATGACCCTCTTTTGAAGCCATGGGTGATGGTCAGAAACGATGGATATATGCATTATAATACCATATATTCTGTGTCAGTATTCATGTATGTACAGCTGCTTAGCAACAATACAAAATTGTGAAAGCGCTATATAATCAAAATGAAATTGAATTCAATTATGCTTTATTTAGTGCTTTTTAGATCTTGATATCTCGTGGTCATTTCAAACTGATGGTTTGTTGTTTACAGAAAAGAAAAGTAGGCTATACACAGAAAACAAATAACAGCATAAATCTTTGTATTAATACATTAAAGTTGTCAAAATAACACCTTTTGTATTTTTGTGGGTGAACCATTGCTTTAATTTGATTTATTTATGTTGTACCCCCGCTATTGAGCGATGCCTTTGCTCACCCATCCATACCTCATCTGTGTGAGACAACAACAACAAAACCCACTAGCTCCCTATGGGATGTAGACTAGCTCTCCCCAGCTCTTCTGCTGCCTGTCAGGTGCATCCAGATGTGTTCCGGCTACGTGTGCCCGTTTCCCAGCTGGGTGCCGTGCAGTCTGTGAGATGTGGTTTCCTGGCAACACACATCCGAGAGGTTTGCGCGGTCCACAGTGAGAGACAGTGGAAGTGAGGGCGCCTTTACTGTGCTCTCATGTGATGTTAATGGAGAAAGCTATCTAAGCTGAGGAAAGGCCTCGACGACACACCGCATTTACCTCGGCTGAGCCCCCTGTGGTCTGGCGCTTCCACGCAAACGCCCTTAGACTTGATGAAAGCAGAAATGTTTAACATGTGAGAGAGCTAACACAAATAGTCCGGAACGTGAGCTTGTTTTTTGTGTCTTTTATCACTGAGGCACTGAGCATTGCGTGGTGAACTGGTTAATGCGATCATTTTAAAGACAGACCGGTGAACGGGCGCCCTCCAGCACTCATGTGAGCTTTGAAAGAAGTCAGTGAGGCTATGTTAGTTAGCTCCAATTCATTCCTTTATAAAGTAACCATGACATAACAACTGATGTTGTTTACACCCCCAGCATACAGTACATTCATGGTCTTATTGTGTTTGATTCGTCTGTACATGTTTTTCCAAGGATAAAAATGCATGTCATAATGTGTCAGAGCATGTGCACCTCCTGCTGCGCCACTGACAATGTGAAAGTCTTCAGCATATGCTGTGACTGGTGTCATATGCTGTGACTGGTGTCATATGCTGTACATAAACCTTACGCACAGCCTAGGCTTTGCACGCGGTGGCATTTTTAGGCTAGAAGTCTTGTGGCACCAAGGACTCAATGGAAGGGATAAAGACTGATCTGTCTGGTTACTGATTTTTGCATGAGTGAAGCTGAAATGAGGGGCACCGTGAGGCTCCCCTGGGCATGTTTGATGTGCACATTCAAATTCAGATCTCTCGTGTCTGCTGAAATGAGTAAAAGAGGCTTCAATTCCAGAGTTTTGACAAGATGAGCAGAGGAATTGTATTTGCCCTTCAAGCAGCACTGATGCAAGAATAAGTTGTGAAGACAGATATTCTTTGTATTCGTTGCAACCTGTGCTCAAGGGTAGGTCTGCCCAGAACTGTGACTGCCGAAAAACATAGATTTACACAGAACTCCAGATGCTTCCCATTGCATGGTCATGTATTAAAAAACTAATATATGTTAATAAAAGATTATTGAAGTTAATCTGATAATGCTTTCAGCTCCCTGCATGGAATACGGTATTCCTAGCTCTGTTTAACGCGTTACAAATTTGTTTTACACACAGTCGAATTCCACTTTGGCATACTTGTGAGACTAGGGCTATCCGTTTACCTTAATCCAGATACATTTGAAAACAGAGTTTTCCTTTAAAAGCACTCCTCGTCCAAACTAGCATTGTTCAAGGATTTTTCCAAAAAGATGTCATACACAAAACGTCTGAAAACGCTTGCATCCATGTACTGAACATGAGTAAACGTTGTGACAATGTAGAGGAAATGCTTTTAAAGGTCTCCTCAGACGAGCTCTTTTAACAAGTTGGTATGATTTATTAGGGTCTTCATGAAATGTCTGGAACATATTTTGCTTAAAAACACTCAATGGCCATGTAAACAAAACCCTTCTTGCCTCGTCAAAAACAGCTATGCTCGCAGCAACCCGTTTTGGTGCATGTCTCTTTAAATGATAATGAGTTACAGCGAACCCCACCCCCCTTCTGTCCAGCGTGTCAACACAACACACGTGTAGTGGCAATGGTTTTGCTAAATGATATTTCCTGAATTCCTGTGCGGTTAGTTTCGTCTTAAACGTCTCAAATCATTCGTCCGGAGACAAAAAAATAAGTCACAGCAAACAGCGCATCCTATGCGCTTACGTTGTGCGTGTATGCTTACCTAAAATCCATGGAATCCACTGCAGATCTCAGCGGAATTACATGGATTTTAGCGCTTGTCATTGACTAGTTTATAACGTTACACGCACAACGTGAGAGCTAGTTTGCTGTGACAGATTTTTCAGCCTAAGGATGAATGATTTGAGACGTTTGAAACGAAACTAACCCCAGTGTTCGCCCCTGTTCATTAGCAAAACAAACAGCTTGCCGCAGCTGAACAACGGTACATTTACGTCAATTCAGACTGTTGATAAATATTACTTACATCGGCAGTTTTGTCTCGTTCAGTCGGTCTCGATCCCTCTTGAGGAACAACTTTGAAACTAATCCTGCTTGTACTCTCCCAGGTTGATAAAGCACTCTGGTTTGAAGTGATTCGCGCAAACAAGCAGGTTTTTACTCATGGTTTCTGATGGATTTCCACTAAAAATAAAATAAATCCACCCCTGTCTCTTCCGAGGTTAGGACTCTGTGCAGCGACTACATTGCATGTGGTCCACGAAGATTAGCCATGGCGTCACATACACCGCTGTCGCTTGTGAAAACAACAATGGTGGAGCGCGGTGGGCGGAACTGTGTAGATTAAGGGGCGGTAACATTATAATAAAATCCGCTTTGGACGTCACAATCGGAGCGAAATCTGAACGGCTCGATTTCTCACATGCTTGCAGGGAAAGGCTTACCAAAACAAACTTACTGGGTTCTTATTTTTCACGTTTTCTGGGTTGATAGATGCACCGGGGACCCGATTATAGCACGTAAACACAGAAAAAGTGAAGTTTTCATCTGATGTCTCCTGTAATAAATGTACAGACAATGTGGTGGAGCTGCTGCTACACAAGAATATGAAGTTGCAAAAGCGAGTGAAAATGTCCGTAAAAGTTTTTTTTTTTACCAAATTTACCCTTTATGGAGAGCATTTTCAGAAGTTCAGTTTTTGTTGACAAAAACGTTGTCTTAGTGTGGACACTGGGCCAAAATGGAGAGAAAAAGATGCGTTTTCAACTTAAAACTTAGACTGATTTCACGCCACCGCCATGTTGAAATCGAAAGCGAGGCAGAGGTGGGAAGAAAACCGAAAGGACAGATAGTCTGCAATGGTTTGGACAACCAACGTAGAGTTATTAAAACGATTTATGATCTTAAATGTGACAATATAAGCATAGGATGCATGTCACACGAGTTATTTTACTCGACCACTTTAGCCGTACCATCACATATTAGTCACTGTTTAAGCTGCCATAAGCAGGTTTCATTCTCGCGCACACAGCCAATCTAACGTTGTTTTTAAAGCATAATTTGTTTATTCATGTCACAGACACTCGATGGTAGTCCAAACCATTGCAGTCTATCTGTCCATCCGGTTTTCATCCCACCTCTGCCTCGCTTTCGATTTCAACATGGCAGCGGAGTGAAATCGGTCTATTAGTGTGAACAAGGCCTAGATTTTATTTATGTATTTTGTTGCATGAAACATCAGGTACATTAAGGATTAAGATTAGGACTAGATTCCTTTCTGAATGCAGCTCATTTTATAATGCGGTAAAATGACCTGAATACTGCAGGTCCTCCTTAAATTACTTCTAATAGAACAAGAACACAATATAAATTGTATTAGTCTGCCCTTGTGGAGCAGTGACATGCATTCCAGTCAGAGCTTCAGTGTTTAAAGTGTCAACAGTAGACATTCAAGAGAAAGGCAATGTCATTTTCATGAACTGATTTCAATAATTAAACAAAATGATAAAAGAGAAGAAATAAAAACGGAACAAAACAATTCTCTGGCATCTTTAACACATCTAGCTTTACCCTACTGGAAATGCAATAATTATTGTTTTCAAACAGGGTTCCTGAACTTCTACCATTTGTCAAACACACACCATTGTTTTTTCAGTCTTGCTATGCCCGGCTGGCCTGTGATGCTCAAACAAACAGAGCTGTGTTTAGATTTAACCAGGTTAAACCGATCCAGAGAACACCTCTGTCTAAAATGCTCCATAATCTCAGCCCGTAGTGTTGGCAGTCGAGTCAGGCCCCTGGTGAGTGATAGAGAATGAGAATTAGCGAAAGAGAGAGACAATGCCACACCTGTCCAGGGACCTGGTGGGAAGTGGCTGGCAAAGAGCCTGTCAGGGCCAATCAGCACGGACGGTGGGCCGGAGTCTTCCATTTAACTCTGATGTTTGCAGAGAGGAGGGGGTCCATGCGGGCCTGCCCATAATAGTCATCCACTTGCTTGATAAATCACCATTGACACCAGGCAGGACGTACTGTAGAGATGGGGCAGAAGGTGAGCTGGAGAGAGGACGTGGGCTGAGAACACATCGAGACACCTCCTGTTTAGGACTCGCAGGAGTGAACAGTATCTCGCAGGTGATGTCGAGGAGACTGTTGGTTTGAACAAAGAAAGTCACTTGATCATTATGTTCACCGTTTCCACCTTCATGATGTCAACAAGGGTTTCTGCTGGTTTTGAGGTAATAGCCCTTCCGAATGTTGCTTGGAAGAATAGAGAATGCATATAGCCATGATGTCTGAGGAGGTGTATTTTTACAATATTTGATTTTAATGCTCCCTTAGGTTTATTAAAACCATCAGAATTTGCATAAAATTTGTGTGGTACAAAATGGACCAAACACTGAACCATTGCGATTGGTACCTGTATTGTGCGAAATTATTTTGCAAAAACTACAGTACGTATATCAGGGAATATGAGTTTTGTTTGAATATACCAAAAAAATGCATTAAAAACAAAAAGCTCAAAGGAAATGAAGCATACACTTATTAGTTATTAAGTTAGTCAGTTATTAATATTTGTTGATTCTCGCTTGTGGTTATATGTTGTATTCATTCTCCTGGGCCTTGAATTTATAAGCTTTGCACATGTGTTATGTGCACTTTCTTGCCAAGACTCCTTCAATTCTTCTCAAAGTTGAACTTTAGTTTACACTACAAGTACATGCAACATGAATGTTATTTTTCTAGTAATATATACAAATAATAAGCAAAGATGTCAATCATCGTTGGCCAGGGCTGTGTGTGCCTAACCCTTGTATGTGTGGTAACATGGAAAATTATTGATTGGCAAAAAGTCCCTGAAAGTTCTTACCGGCTAACTATTTTTTTTTTACCTTTTTGAGATCATTTACAGAGGCCTGTCACTGTGTGTGATGTTATAAGTAAAATGATTTTTTTTGTCAGTCAGTATAGGGATATTTTCTAAGTGTCCTTAAAATCCCATAAAAATAGCTGGTACCACTTTACAATAAGGTTGTATTTGTTAACATTAGTTAATGCATTAGCTAACATGAACTAGCAATGAACAATACTTTAGAAATAAGTTGTTCATTTCAGCAATTACTAATAATAAATGCAGAAAAGCTATATTGCGCATTGTTAGCTAATTCTTTGACTAATGTTAACAAATACAACCTTATTGTAAAGTGTTACCATACCGTACATCCTTAAGGGTTAGAAATGATTTTTTTCACAGACTGGTTTCCAGCATTGGGTTTGACTGTATGTGAGGTGGGGAGCAATCTGCTTGTGTTGTAGTGAGTTCTAGTCTTCTGAAGCGTTCAGGTATTGACATCAATACTGTTTGAGGCCTGAAAATCGAACACCGCTTTTTCAGCTTTATTTATTTACATTTTTTATGTACTCCCCACTGCACTTTTACTCAGCTCAGTATCAACAGCCGTTTCTGCACTTCCTCCAGCTTTTAAAAGAGCTTATGTAAATAATTAATTCACCATGAAATAATTAATAAGACAATTTTCTTCAGCATTTGATAATGGAGGAGCTAAAAACTCACATGAGAGGAGCTAGTGGGATATACTGTCCACTTATCCTGTCGGCATCTGTGCATGCATATTGCTGTCAAAATCAGCATGTGCACATATTGTTCAACCTTATCCACAAGGGCTCACGTACAGTATCACTATACATGCATTTTTGAAAATGACATGGATTGAACTTGAGATACAGCTCACATCTGCGCCTGCAACATATGGCTCACTCACCCACACACTCTACTCACACTTTACTGTTTTCCACACGCACATGCACTGATACACCATGACCCAGATGGGCAGTTTAAACCAATTCTGGCTGTAATGTTCTGCTACAGTCATGTTCTGGAGTCCTGCAGCCCTCTGCTGGCATTATACAACTCGCACTCAATCATTTGAACACACACACTCAAACTGGCATCTCCCAGCATGCACTTGGGCAACCACGCAGACACTGAAACTACCACTGAGTCTCCTTCGGGTAAATGTCAATCCACGTCTTGCGCTCTAGGTGATCTTTCAGTTGACAATGACTGATATAGAACTGACAGTTTCTGTCAACATGTACATTGCGCTTTGTTTCTCAGGGACTCAATGCCAAGGCCTTGTTCATGGTGGGTCCTTTGGTCTTCTAGCAGGCTAGTGAGCTTCATCTCCCCTTTTTTCCAGCTGTTTTCTGTCTGTTTTTGAGGTGATATCCAAAGACGCCCTTGTGATGCTTATTGTTATTCCTATGAAGCTTAAAGGGGTGTTTTTGTTTTAAAGCTGGTTTAGCTTTGTGTGGAGGTTACCACAGAAATTTATTTTGACTCGTCCCTATTTTTTATTGCAAAACTTGTGGTAAGGCACCTACAAACAAGAGATACTCCACAATTTAACTTTCAGTCTGTGGGGAAAAAAACAGCACAGCATTTGAAAGAATGCGAAAGGGCTTTGCTATTCAGGACCTGGTCTTCTCAGCAGATTCAGTCAAACGCACAGCTTGAGGCTCTTGTGGTTAGAGAAACAGCAGTGCATATAGCTTGTCTAATGTGGTTATCGAGTTCTACATCCAGAAAGATGTGACAGATGGTGGACACCAGAGATGCAAACTAGAAAACTGCTTTAAGCATTCATACTGAACACTTTACGCATTCGTTTTAGTGCTAAAAGTATTCTTAAAGGAGCCCAGTCTCTGTGTCTGGAGCAAACTGTTATGGTCTGTTTGTGCAGTCTGGGTATTTTGGACTACCTGTGCCCATGGAGTACAAATGGATACTTGAAAAACAGCCCCATGTGGTACAAGTCTATATATAAGCAATGAAGGAACCCCAGGAGGTTTAGCACAACAGTTTATTACCTGAAGCAAAAGCACACGGTTATTTGCAGGTATATTAAAACGCTCTGCTTTTATGCATTATGAAATATGGTTTAATGGCCGAACGTACAATAAAATCTCCATATTGATCACTGTAATTAGGTTGATTAAAATGTACTTTGTTAATGCAGGGAGCAGAAGCTACCATACGAAAGCTGACGCGCGGGGGCTGAATGTAATCCATCACTGGTCGTTGTCGCAGTAGCGAAATGAAAAGAACGAACAAACAGACGTCCATTTTTCCTTTTTCATTTCCTCTATAGAAACCACACCCACGTGGCTGTCTGCAGGCATCGACGGAGAGAGGAAGGTGGAGAACGCGTTAGATGATGAACATTCATCCAAATGTAACATCTCTTTAGTCCCCGGGTGGCTGCGTAAGGGCTCAGTATGAGGACGGAATAAATATGCAGCAGGCGCTGGGAAGACTACCGCTGTACTGCTTTCCCGACTGTGGCTTTTATCATATTTCATTATTCATATTATTTATATGATGCATTAGTGGGTCTCCCTTGGTATTATAGCCGCGTTCACCAGCCGCCCCCTTTTAATGCGGCTCTCTAGTGGCTGTGGGTGCAGGGGTGTAAAAGCCTGCAGCGTTTTAAAGTGTGATTTTAAACAATGCCCCGGGTCAGGAAGATGGAGAAAAACCATAACGATAAAAATGCAAAGTGTTAGCTGAAGAACTGAATTTTATGTTCCTCCTGTGCTTTGGTTTTGTTTGGTGCCTGGATAGTTTGTTTTCTGCCTCCTGGTATTGTCGACACGTGCCAAAGCTGCTTTATGCGATCTGCAGTGGGTTGTCAAAGTTATGGGGTTATGAAACCCCGGAGCAATTCCACTGTTTAAGAAATACCCCTTCCTGTGTGTTTTATAGTCCAAACGTAAAGAAAAAAAAAGTTCACTTCAATGCACTGTAATACTGAAGACTTTACTCATTTTAAGACCATTTTCATATCAGTGTCTCAATTGTAGATCAGCAGTACATGAAACTCTGTAAATGTCTAATGAAACGTCATTTTTGTATGGAAGTACCTTCTAAGGTAGCTTGTTTCAGACAGGCATGTCACGTCTAATGATCTAGAACAACTTCAAGTGAGCTTTAGACATGAAACTAATTGACTACAGCACATAAAATGAGTTAAAAATGAATGGGGAAAAAATAAAATAATAAATAAAATAAAAGTATGTACTCCATCTCACTGCATTTTTCAACTAACCGTTTTTCAACCATTGCACGCAAAGGATTGTGGGATATCATGGACAGTGACATAACACAGAGTAATCAAAGCATGTCAAAAATGCCTTGTTGCCTTCCTGCCTCTGTATACTGCGTGAGAATGCAACATTGGTTAGATTTTTTGTTTAGACCTTTTGTGCAGGATGTTTCATGTCACTGGGGTGAGTAATGTTCTGCCAGTGATGATGTCATAAATTATGATGTCACCATTAGCGATGTCATTATGGGCAACATCGGAGTATTGGGCGACAATGTCATAATGAGTGACGATCTTATAATTGGTGGTGATGTCATAATGGGCGACGATTTTATAATGCGCACAAATAAATCTGCTAATAATTCTGATAATTAAAACACTTGCTATTCACAGGCTCTGGTGTTTGCCTGTTTTCTGATGTATTAAATATATTTTATTTTATATCATTTTTATTTTTTATAATTTTATTTTTACTATAGGTATTGTTGTTTGAATTTAATTGCTGCATGTTGGGTAATCAAATTGTGTGAACCACTGCTTACACACTTGAAACCATCAAAGTTGTGCGTTTTCATTCTTGGGAATGGATCGGAAACTAAGGTAGAGCTGTTTGGATGAGTTGTTAGTGATATATTGGAACATAAAAAAAATTAATATCATTTTCTGCCCTGTGGTTATTTGCTATATAAATGTTTATATGTTATATATATGTTCAATTATATTGAATGCAACAACTATATATAAAACTTTAGTTTAGCCATTGTGTTTGATTTTTTTAGAGGTCAAAAGATGTTGAAACATTGTGGGTCATGCTTAAAATGTCATTAAAATATGTTAATTTCTTCTTTAGAAGAAGAAATCAGATCAACTGCGGGCTGGTTGAAATGCTTTTGGCATTGAATATCTCACAAAATTAGCCAGTAATTTACTTTGATCTCATTATCACTGTGATTTTCACCAATTTAATTTTTTACAATTTTTCAACATTTTGAAGGTAAAACATTAGGATCAAGATGATACTTACATTGGAGTCAGATGGTTCTCAGCTCAACAATGTCATCTTAAAGCTATTTCTCTTTGATTATCTGATCATTAGTGCCTGTTCTGCAGTCTTGCCAGTATAACGGCAATAAACAGGAGAGTCCAGAAATGTGAGGAAGGTTTGCTTTTCACAGTCAAAAGTAGCTCAGAAATGTTCATTTTCAAATCTTTCCTTTTATAAATCCCTTTTTTGCATGTGTTGTGGCCAGGGGCCGACTAGTGGTGGTGTGATGAGGCAGAGAGTGAGATGCTCATTAAGCAGCCTGTGGGGGTCTCTGCGTGTCTGCATATGTGTGCGTGTGGGCTAAGACCCCCGGGGGATGTATAATCATTCCCATTATTAATGGCATGTACTGCTAGGCCAGAGGGTGGAGACTGGGGTGAGAGTGAGCTTCATTCTGCTTGCGTGCCTTCTCGGGAAGTCCAGAATTATGTTTTACGAGCGTGGTATCAGACAAGCTAAACAAAAACTGCAGGATATACAGAACAGACAATGAATAGAAGAAACCTTAAAGAAATACCGTAAGTCACCAAAAACATTAAATGTTTGTCATCATTTACTCACCCTGATGACCAGCTTATATTGAATTAACAGTGTATATGAAGTTTTCTTTTCCATACAGTGATAGATAGAGATTCACAGTTTACAACCAAGATATAAAACAGAAAAACACCATTAAAGGACCAGTATATGTAATGTAAGATGTCGTCATGTTTTTGCTTCTTTGCAGAAGTAGATAACTTATGTCATGGTTCTGTCCCACCTTGTCTTGCTTTTCTTGACCTAGTGGCAGAATCATGACAGAACCTAATATTTTCTGTGGGGAGAGACATATTATTGTTGTCTTGACATAATATGCGCTGTCTCCGGTCTTGTCTATGGCCCTGCCCCTCTCGTTCCCTCGTTTAGCTTTCCGCCTGTGTCTCATTACCCACACCTGCCCATTGTTATCTTCTCTTGTTAGTTCCCCTTTAAGATGCCCTCGTGTCTATTGTCCTGTGCTCGTTCGTACTACTTTGTTTGTCGCGCTATACCCTGTGAGTTTGGATATTACCTGTTTATCGTGTTCCTGCCCTGTATAATGTGCCTGGTTCCTCCTGTCTGTTTACCCTGCCTTGTTCAAGTTTGTTCGACATTGCGTCATGTTTATTATTTAGTTTGGTTCCTGTCGTATCATAGTCTTGTTATTTTATACTCTTAGTTTATCCTCCTCGTGGGAAGTGTTTATTTTTATTTTATTGTTTTACACCATTGTGGGTGTTTTGTTTTGTCCCCTGTTAATAAAGTCTTGTCTTCCTTACCACCGCTGCCCTGCACTTGGGTTTTTCTGTGCGCTGTCACACCCCGGTCGTGACAGTACCTGACAACGTATTTATGAAATGCGCTCTGTAGAGCAGTTTGTCCGTATAGGGCTACTGTAGAAACAACATGGTGAATTCCATGTATGGGGACCTGTGGTGTATGTCGATAGAAATAGCTCATTCTAAGATAATACAAACATAACGCTTCATTATGTAAGGTCTTTATACACCTCTGAAGACATAGTTATGTATATTATATTCCATTTCTGTCAATTTATCCTCCTATAGAACAGAGTTATGTATGGATTGACTGGTTCTCGGCATGAATATAGCCTGAGATGCTGCATGGAATGGCGTTAAGAATGAATAAAACAAACAAATCAATTGATCCTCCAAAAAATCACACATTGGACCTTTAAAGGGATTATGCTGTAAACTATGAAGCTTTTGCCCCGTTTCACAGACAAGTTTTAAGACAGGTCCCAAACTAAAATGAAAGTTTGAGTTTACGTGCACTCAATTTGAAATTAACGTGCACTGACATACCTTAAAATATACCATTGCCGTTGCTTTGTCTTAAGATGCACACCAGTAATGTTTTTTACTGAGCCATTTTTATAAAAGCGACTTAAATATCCTAATTCCACTAAGGCATAGTCCTGTCTTAAACTAAGCCTTGTCTGTGAAACTGGGCCCTAATGTAAGAGACATATGCCCGGTTTCACAGATAAGGCTTAAGGCTAATCCCAGACTAAAATGAATGTTTGAGCAGTCTTAACTGAAAATTACTCACCTTAAAACATCTTAAAGTCTGTGAAACCGGGCAATACAGTACCAACATTTGTAAGTCAAGATTTCCATCAAAAATCTCATTTGGACCAAGATCTCTGATTTGTCACTGTTCGTTCTCCATGTGTCTCATTTCCACACAGGAAGTTTGAACATGTGTAAGTCCGAAAATATTCGAGAGCAAGGGAACTTTAATAGAACTATGGTTGGTACAACATGAGAAGGAGTAAAAAAATCTCATTTTTGGGTGAAATATTGCTTTTACAAGATCCAGAAAATCCAGTTTTTAAAATTCCCTTATCACGGCCAGAGGTAGAGAAACAACTGGCTTTGCTTCCTAAAAAGAGTTATTTCACCCTGGTGTGCAGTATTTGTGTATACCAACCATCTGACAAATTATAGTGTTTTCTTTGTAGTTTCAAAATACTACCTTGTACTTTGTATCAAGGTAATCCTCGGTATAATATTTTGACAGTGGTGTGCACTGTCGCCACCACAGGTACACATCAAAGACTGAAAATCCTCTTACTATTTAGAGACTAATTGCGCGTATTATGTTTGTTTATTTGTGTACAAAGTCAACCGTATGCTCAAACTGCTTGTGCTTTGTTAAATAAGATCATTGTAATCTCTACACATGATTCATGTGATGCCATGCTCTCTAGCATGTTGCATGAATATTTAAGCACTCCCATCAGAACACCCGCTTCACAAAGACGCCCGATAATAAACAAATTCGCCCATCTCGTGCACAAAATTATTTCTCGCCTATGCTTTGTTTTGGCACATGCGGAATCGTTTACAGCGCAAAGCGTCTGTCTGATGAGTCCCGTTTCTTTTTTTTGTCTTTCTAATGATTAGAGTGGTCCACAGAGATTAGCGGTAGAGAGATGCATACTCCCAGTGTTGAGATGACACTCTGTTTTGAAGCTCTTTCACTTCTCGCCAACTCATTAGTTTAATTAAGTAATTAACGAGTGAGGTGGTGTGCTGGCTGGCAAATTCTCCAAGGACCGATTGTTGTGTTGTTCCATCTCTAGGGTCTGGCGTGAGCGCTGTGAAACCGGTAGTCAGATCTGGCAGATAAAATGAGGCATTGCGCTAAAATGATTCATACCAAAAGCAGAACTTCCTGAACCCGATGTCCCCTGTGGATGAAAGGCCCTCTGGAAGCATCAAAGAGGCTGTAAAGATCCTGTGCTGCTATTAGTTGAGTAATTATGAGTAGTGTTGGAAATCTGCGGGCAAACCTTCAGCATCTTGTGTGTTATTATCGGAGACTGTGTACTAATAAAGACTATTATTTTCTTATCCACCGCAACTTTAAATGGATGCAGATGTTTTCATGGCTGTAAAATATACGCGAGGATAGATTTTAATTGCCTTTATGAGGTATCTGTGCGCATCTCGTGGTGGACAAAAATAAAGTGGGTGCTTAAAGATATAATTAAGTTGTGACTAATACAGTTAAAGAAAAAGTGCACTCAAAAACCTAAAAACAGTATAGGCATCCTGTTAATGAACAAGTCTGATCTGTTTTGATGAATTTGTTGTTGAAGTTTACAGGACCGATTGAAAAATCAGGCCTGGTTCTCAATTACTCAGTGATTCAATTGTAGCAGGTGAAGATTATCAGTGGGACAATGCACTCAATGCACGGCTGCTTCCGCGTTTACACTCAAGGGGAGAAAACACATCCGCTGTCCCACTGGAAGCCATTCATCTCTACCTAGAGCTGTGAACATGACAGAGGAGAAGATGAATATTTGTACTCGTTGCTTACACAAAGTTCGCCGGATTACAATAAATGATGTTCGTCAGCATTGTGATACTGTCAGCTGCTCCCCTGTCAAGTAAAATAGAGAAGTACTTTAAACTATCCGTTTAAAAATACATGGACAGCTTGGATGCTATTGCTATTAGCACGTAGCACGTAACGTTAAGGCTGGATAACACTGAATGACATCATCTTTACACCGAGTTTATCAACGATTTTCAGCCCTTAAATATCTTTACCTTTAAACAACAAATTTGTATGAGTCTGACCAGATATCAATAACACAGTTCCCGGTAAGACACATCTGTCATATGGCTCTAATATGCAGGTTTGCTGTAAAGAAACAGACATCGCTTGGCTTTTAAAGGGTATAAATATTGTTTAAATACTGAATCGGTTTTTAATTTGTTACACAATTCACCTTAAGTTGATGACATTGATTTTTTTTATAAATGATATCGTTCTCACTTACCTCCCATTGTTATGTTACGAATATCATTAATCAAATCACTAATACTAGGCTATATGTATTTTCTCAGCTCCCAGTCAGAATCAGATGACAGGAAATCAGGGAGAGGACGACATGTTTCAGAATTATGATGAAGTCAGAGAAGACACAAAGTTTAGGAGCAGGACACACCAAAGGATAGCTGTGACCTAAAGCTTCAATTTATTGTTTAAATTTTGTGAAGTTTTCCAAGGATCACAGACAAAGTCATACTGTTAACCACAAGAAATATGAGAAATAGTTAAGAGCCGGGATAACACGAGAAGAACAGGGACATCTTTTGAAATAGTAGTGAGCATTTTTACTGTGTATTATGAGAATTTCATATAGTCCATTCATTTTAATCATTTTAAATATTTTACTTTACAATATTCCAATATGAAACCTTATTTAAATCAAAAGCATTTTTTTGACGTATTTAATAGTTTTTGTATTTGCATTTTACCTGACAATTTCTGTGTATCAGTTATTATATACAAGCTTACATTAATGGATCACATTTTGAAAATAGAATATCTTTATTGTCATGTCACAGCTGCATACAAAGACATTTTAGTTACACACAAAAAAGTACACACTAAGAACTAAGATATGGATGACTGCACAAGCACATATAATGCATATTACGTACAGTACAGAAATGTCATAAGTAGCCTATATATTTACGTTATTTTTATTTACATTACAATTTGTACAAATAAAACCAAATTAATGTATCCAGTGTTACGTTTATTCTTTAGCATTAGCTAACGCTAGCGCTTTCACCAATAGACCATATGATCTTCAGTAGCTGACGTGCTGTGGCTCAATCACATCTGCACTCTTAACGTGATGACAACAAACTGTAGTACCAGTTAAGGTTTAAATCCTTATGTGTAATAAAGTAAATCCATGCTCGGAACATTATTAAATCTCTGTGAAGCTTCATAAAACGGGACACAGCCATGCCTGACGGAACCACAGTCATGTGTGTATTTAATGGCTGCAGGTCATGACTAAACTAAAGTTTTGTATTATAGCACCATTACATGTTTAATATATAGTATTTTAACAATACGATGTATTTCACTAATCTATATTACACGTTAATTCCCCCCAAAACGAGCGCTGGTAAAGCACATTTGCTATGGGTGAATACAACCCAGAAGCTTTCCCGCCCCCTGAGATTTTACCGGAAATACGTAGGCAGCACTCCATGCATTGAGTGTATTCTAGCATTATTGATGTGACATTTTTGGAAAAACTTTAAACATAAAATCTCACAGAATGTATTTTTACCAGTATATTGAATCATCTGTTTATATTTATGTTTTAATTATAAGCTAACTTAATTCCTGTATTTGTTTTTCATAAAACAAGACTAAATATCTTGGGTAACTTTCCTTGTCAAGGGAATGTATCGTGATATAAGAATCTTTTTTATGTTTTTACTAGAAAACAAGACAAAATGCTCAGTTTTTGCAAAATGCTCAGTTTTTGCAGAGTCAAAACGTCTAAAAATATTGCTACATGCACAAGTATTCTATTTTAAAAGTGAGAAAAATTAATGCGTTTTCGATGTGACAAAAAAAAGCATGCACATTTTCGAGAAACAACATACTAGGATTTCTGTGAATTAAAATGTACAAACCAGAAGCAATAATACCCAATAAATAGAATGGATGGCTCTTTATAGAACATAAAGCAGTTATTTTATTTAAATTTTCATGTGCCCGATTATTTGGACCGTTATGGATGTGACACTTGTGTTATGGATGTGACAATTCACTTACCCGACTTTGGAAAACTATGCTTTAAAAACACGAAAATGCTCTAAAAATTAAAAGACCAGTTTCCCAGACAAGGCTTAGCTTAAGCCAGGACTATGCCTTAGTTAAATTATAATATCTTTAATTTAATAATATTTATTAAAATGCCTTTGATAAAAATATTACTGGTGTGCATCTTGTGACAAACGATGGCAATGACATATTTTAAGATATGTCAGAGCAATTTATTTTCAGTTAAGACAGCTCAAACTTTTATTTTAGTCTGGAACAAGTCTTAAGCCTTGTCTGTGAAACCGGGCCTAAGACTTCACATGGGTATTTATACCACCAAATACAGACTTCTGACCATCAGAATATGGTGAAAACCTTTTCATCTTAAGGTTGACATTTGCATGGAATTACTCTTTACTCTAACTTTTTATTAAATTAGTTTCAGTCTGTTTTCACACAAAACTACTGTACGACATTACAGGAACTGAAATATAGTGCAACAGTTATTTGGGCCGCTTTTATGATACTTTAATATTAGAGCCATTCCGTGAGTTTTCACAGCCTCAGTTCCCCTTTTTATTGCGTATAAAATTAAGAAATTCTTTAAAATTCTCCTCTTGTGTTTTCCAAAGAATAAGTCCTCTCCAAAAACAATAAGTTAATGACCCCAGAAATTCCATTGCTGATGCACTATCCCTTTAAGGCTTTTCGCAGACAAACTTCTCTAAGTATGACATAACTTCCTGTGGAGGAAAAGGAGGTGGTAGAGGAGATGGAGAGAGACAAAAGGCAATAGAGAGAAAAGCAGACGGGTGATAAACGATGTAGGAGTGGGAGCCGTGTGCCTTAGCTTAGAATGGTAATGATGACAGCCATAAGAAGACGAATAAAAGTGCAGTTTCATGTCACTGCTCTGATTTATGAATCCTACAGCACAGCAGGAAGGAGAAAGAGTGCCTGCATGTTTCATTGAGAGACGCACACGTTCTCACACACACATATACACATTTAAATTGATTGTTTATGGGAAGTCAGGGCCTGGTGGTTCTTCAAATAAACATTTACAAGAATTAGAATATTAAACTCAACCTGCCATAAGTAAGTTGTTATCACAATGTCAGATCTTTGCTTTATGAGACGTACCAAGGAGAGCATCTTGGCCTTGTCCCGTGGACCATACATAATGAAGAATCTCATTGTTACAATAATAACTGCAGAAATTCACTTGCTTTACTGTTAGGGATCTGTCTTCTGACTCTGTAGGACACAACAAAGTCAGGCCTTTTATATTTTAAAGACTTACCTAATATACTGCACCTCTTTGCAGTAGGTAAAGACGTCAGTCTTTGAGGAGTTCACCTCAAAATATTGAAGATACTAGCATTATAACATTTTGTCTCCCAGAATTGTTTTTTTACCTTTATTATCGCTGTACCTTTATAGCCCAAAAAAGGACAATTCTTTCATTATTTATTCATTTTTATGTCATTCCGAACCTGCAGAACACAAAACAAGATATTTTGAACGCTGGTAACCCAACAACACTGGACCCCATTGATTTCCATTGTATGAACACAAAACCACTGAGACATTTCTCAAAATATTGTCTTTTGTGTTCCACAGATTAAGTCATATACAGGTTTTTAATGACATGAGTGTGATTTAATGATGACAGAATTTTTTGGGGGGTGAACCGTCCCTTTAAGGGTTCCCCTTTGCACAAAACATAAAATGTTGCACCCCTTTTAACTGTACCTTTAAAGGTAGAACATTTTATGTTTCATATACCTGTAGAGGTACAAAAAGGAACCCTTAAGGGTAAAAATTGCAGTTTTGTTATTTTTTCCTGACATTGTAGGAATTTTCAAGATAAACGTCTAATATCTGACCATAATCTGTTTAGCGTCACAACAACAAAATACTCCCAGGAGCTTTTTTCTGCAGTTCTTCAGTGCTGAATGTAAATCCCAGTTATTGACATAAAATCCATGAAAGTCACTGATGTACGTGTCGTTTCCCTCACACACATCAAATCAAATCGAGCAGCCTTCACTTTTGTCTCAATCTTAACTGCCTCTGTATCAGCAGAAAGGAAAAAATTCCCTCTTGGTACAAATTCTTTGTTGTCTTCTAACAATACTTCTTCCCACACGGCCATTTTCTTCCCAGCTGGGGAAGAGTATATCTGTGATACTGGGGTACGGCAGACCACCGGCATGAGGAAGCACAGGATAATTACATTGATGAAGATAATTTTGACTTATTGTTACATGCAAAAAATACCCTCACGGATCATTTTCTCACTCTTTCTGGTGAATAATCTAATGAGGATCTTTGCATCCTTTTTTAGATGGCAGTCATTTGCTTCAAGTCTGTTACTAAAGGTAATTCAAACATCTGATTAAAAGTTTTAGCCAACATGCTTTATAATAATTAGTATACAGGAAATGAATTAACGATTTCATGTTTACAGATTGATTTAAAACCCTGTCAACAACCTAACCTCTAAATGGCTTAGATCTGCTGACCTACCATTGATATGTTCTCAAAGCAAATCATTATAATCCCACACAGAATAAAATAATGAATACGTTTAACCGCTTAATTATCACTTATCAAAAGTCAGCAAAATTTATTCCAATTAGAAGGTGATCTTGACAGTTTAATGCGGATCAAAGCGCTGTATATTTAAAGATAATGACAAATCAATAATGCTCATATCTGACCAGAGAGGCATAAAAATCTCAGCGCTAAGGAAAATAAAGCAGTATCTTGTCAAACCTGCTTTACAAGGTAGCTAATTTGTATGAATGTGTGTGATGTGGATCATACAAAAACGTATGTTTCTAAGAAAACAGCGATACCAAAGCCTCTCCCCTAACCCCACTCGTAATCTTAACGCCACTGGCGCGAAAGCAAATCATACTAAAAACTACAAAGAAGATTGTACAAATTTATGCGGATTGGACACATAGTAAAATAGTTACGAATTCCTGTAAAACTATGTTGTCTTGTCCATTCTGTGAATTTCTGTACAGTGTATGTCAGATGTTATTTAGATATTTTTTTCAGTCAATTGACTTTTTTCAGAAGCTATTTAGATAATTTTTTTCCGAACTTGTGAGTTTTTCAGATGTTATTTAGATAGAAATAGTTTTTTTCAGATTTTGTGAGTTTTTTTCAGATGTTATTTAGATACTAATCGATTTTTCCGATGTTGTGAGTTTTTCAGATGTTATTTAGATACTAATCGTTTTTCCGAACTTGTGAGTTTTTCAGATGTTATTTAGATAGAAATAGTTTTTTTCAGATTTTGTGAGTTTTTTCAGATGTTATTTAGATACTAATCGATTTTTCCGATTTTGTGAGTTTTTCAGATGTTATTTAGATACTAATCGTTTTTCCGATCTTGTGAGTTTTTCAGATGTTATTTAGATACAAATAGTTTTTTTCCGATTTTGTGAGTTTTTTTCAGATGTTATTTGGATACTAATAGTTCCCTATCGATACTTCACTCGTACTGCGTAGCAGGACGCCATGGGGGAAAACTCCTTTTTCTCCGATGACTGAAGCTTTACAATAACGCAGTGAATACTGCACGGCCATTGGTGCTTGCAAAGTAAAACTTTGAGCCAATGGCAGCGAAGCTGCACGGACCTATGGTGATGGTGCCCGCCAAAATGGGCGGGGCTTATGGCTATATAAGCAGACACATCACCGTAGGGTCCTCAGATTTCTTCTCCTTCAGCGACGACTTCTACCTCGCTACTCGGACTGATAGCTTCGCCGTCGGAAAAAGCACTGCAGCGGACTGGACCTCTCTGCTCAGCGATTCGCTGGTCTCAGCAGCGCCGGTTCCTGTTCTCTGCCGCCATCCGGCGAACTCTAAAAGAGCAATTTTTCTATGAGCAAATTTCCTGCGGCGTTGTTGCAAATGCCGCGCCGTCACTGTCATTCGTGTGGGATATCCCTGCATGCCGCTGATGGTCACGGCGAGTGCGTCTCATGTTTGGGAGTTTCCCATGCTCAAGACGCACTCAGAGAGATGGAATGCCCTCATTGCGAGAACGTGAGTCTCTCCTCTCTGCGCTCACGGATAGCTTTCTTCTCAGAGAGCGAATCCGCTTCTCGATCCCTCCCGCTTCACTCTACGGAGACGAAGCAGTGGGGTAGAGGAACTAAGCGCTCGGGGAAGCGCGAGCTCACGTCCCCTCGGCGTGCCTCGCCTTCTCCACAGAGAGAAAATTCGCCGGTTCGTTTCTCCCAAGCCGACCAGCGTCCGCCGGCGGCATGGTCTCGTTTGGCGGAAGTGAATTCGAAGAAGACGACAGCATGTCGTTAGCGGCTTCAGACGGGGAGGAGCTGTCGGGCTCGGCTTTCTACCCCACCCCCCTACCGTCTATAGAGCACAGCGAACCCGCGCCGGGTCTGGATTCCGAGCTTTTCCGGGTCCTTACTAAGCCTGTGGAGGAGCTGGGCTTAGAGTGGTCCTCTCCGGAGGAACCCGCTCGCAGCCGCCTGGACGAATGGTTCCTGCCGGGGCGCCGCCAAGCCCCTCGTCAACGAACTTCACCGTTCTTCCCGGAGGTTCATGATGAACTCACCAGGTCATGGCGCGCTCCCTACTCAGCCCGTCTACGACCCTCTTCTTCCTCCGCTCTCACCTCGGTCGACGGCGTGGAAGAAAAAGGATATCAGAAGCTACCTCCCCTGGATGAGTCGGTGGCCGCACATCTGTGTCCGCCCTCGGCCATCGGTTGGACGGCAAAAGCGACCCATCCCTCCAAGCCATGCAAAACCACCTCGGCCTCGGCCCTGGCATTCTCGTCCGCCGGCCAGGCGGCTTCAGCACTACATTCCATGGCAGTGCTTCAAGTGTACCAGGCCAAACTCCTCCAGGGCATGGACGGGTCCGGTACAGATATCGCGCCCTTCAAAGAGCTGCGGAGTGCGACGGATCTCGCCCTACGCGCCACCAAGGCCACGGCCCAGGCGATAGGCAGATCGATGGCCAGTCTTGTGGTGCTCGAGCGCCGTCTGTGGCTGACGCTTACAGAGATCAAGGAAGCAGACAAGGTCCCCTTCCTCGATGCTCCAATATCCGCTACCGGCCTCTTCGGACCAGCAGTGGAGGGTTTTGCGGAACGCTTCACCGCAGCGCAGAAATCTTCGCAGGCCATGAAGCACTTCCTGCCCAAGAGACCCGGGTCCAGACCTGCGTCGGCTCGCCCCAAGCCAACACCAACTCAGCAGCCGGTGAAGGCCACGCCCCCCGCTGCCCAGAAGGTAACAGGAGCTGAGACGCGTCAACGATCTCGCTCCGGGAGACGTTACCCTCAGCGTCAGGGATCCCGGCCAAAAATCACGCTGGACCCTGCACCTCAGGCACCATCCTGAGACCGAGGAAAGGAAGAGGAAGGGACCGTGTCTCGCTGCGGCTGGACCTCCTTCAAAGAAGGCTATTTTGTTCGCCCAAACACCTCGTTCTGTTCCAGGTGCCGGCGAAAATGTGTTTTTGTTTCAAAATGTGAATGCCGGGTCTGTTCTAACGCCCGCACAACCCACCGCTGTTATAGCGGGCACTTATATAAAACACAAACATTGTCAGAAAAAGAGCAACCTTCCTCTTCCACTGTCCACAGGAGTCAAGCCCCCGAAAGGCGGCATACCTCCCCAATGCATTCAACACGGCCTGGCGGGCCATCCCCGGGATATCGGATTGGGTAATGGGAATAATATCTCAAGGATATTCACTCCAGTTCGCTCGCAGACCCCCGCGTTTCCGCGGGATGATCACCACCCGAGTCCAGAGCGCGAGTTCACACGTTCTGCGCACGGAGTTGGTGAACTTACTGGACAAAGGAGCCATAGAACCGGTTCCTCCAGACCAAACCGAGTCGGGCTTTTACAGCCGCTACTTCCTCGTACCCAAAAGGGATGGCGGTCTCCGCCCCATCCTCGATCTCAGACATCTGAACCGCGCCCTTATGAAACGGCGTTTCAGAATGATTACACTGAAACAGATCCTCTCGCAGATATACCCAGGGGACTGGTTCTTCTCCCTGGATCTGAAAGACGCATACTTCCACATCCAGATAGCCCCCCATCACAGACGATTCTTGAGATTCGCCTACGAAGGGGTTGCATATCAATACATGGTCCTTCCATTTGGACTGTCTCTAGCTCCCCGCACTTTCACGAAGTGCATGTACGCGGCTCTATCCCCTCTCAGGCAGACGGGAATCCGCATTCTGAACTACCTCGACGACTGGCTTGTTCTAGCACAGTCAGAGGAAGAGCTAAGGTCCCACAGGTCCCTCCTCCTCAGTCACCTGGAATGCCTGGGACTCAGAATCAACCTCGCCAAAAGCGCTCTGTCCCCCAGCCAACGGATTTCGTTCCTGGGGGCGGTTTTCGATTCGAACCGTCTGACAGCCAGAATCACGCCAGACCGTGCCCTAGCCATTCAGCAGCTCTCGGCCTCTTTTACGCCCGGAGCGTCACGCTCCCTCAAGGCGTTTCAGAAGATGCTGGGTCTCATGGCCTCCGCATCTCAAGTACTGCAGTTGGGTGTTCTTCGGATGCGTCCTCTGCAGTACTGGCTGAAACCGAGAGTTCCGCCTCACGCTTGGCGTCTCGGACGCCTACGCATCTGGGTGGATCAGGTCTGCGTAACAGCTCTAGCCCCATGGAGGGATCCTCTTTGGTTGGAGCAGGGTGTGCCCCTGGGCACCACATGCAGACGAAAGGTGGTCACTACAGACGCCTCCAAAACGGGTTGGGGGGCTCTGTGCGATGGCACACCGGCCTTCGGCCACTGGTCGATTCAGGAAAGGGGCCTGCACATCAACTGCCTAGAAATGCAGGCAGTATGGCTGGCTCTTCGCCACTTCCTGCCGGTCTTACGGGAACGCCACGTCTTAGTCCGATCAGACAGCATGACAGTGGTGTCCTACATAAATCACCAGGGAGGCCTCTCCTCAAGACGCCTTTTCTCCCTGGTACTTTGCCTCTTGGAATGGGCTCAGTGCAATCTGCGCTCACTAAGGGCAACTCATGTGCCAGGCAGACTGAACCAGGGAGCAGATATGCTATCTCGGAACAACGTCCCTTCAGAGGAATGGACGCTCCACCCCAAGTCGGTTCAGAAAATTTGGGAAGTCTTCGGCAAGGCAGAAATCGACCTTTTTGCCTCCAAAGACAACACTCATTGCCCAACCTATTTTTCGAAGGACAGGGATGCCTTGGCCCACAACTGGCCCAACCGGCTCCTCTATGCCTTCCCCCCGATCGCTCTCATACCACAGACGATCAGGAGGATCAGAGAACAGGCGCACAAGGTGCTGTTCGTAGCCCCACTCTGGAAGAACCAGCCCTGGGTTGCGCAACTGTCTCAGCTGCTCGTAGCAGCCCCGTGGCCTATTCCCCTGAGACGGGACCTCCTCTCTCAGGCAGGCAACACGATTTGGCACCCCCAGCCAGAGCTGTGGGCTCTGCACCTTTGGCCTCTCGACGGGAGCCTACGGTCCTCCCCGAGAGTGTCATGAACACAATATCACAGGCTAGAGCTCCGTCTACTAGACGACTCTATAACCTCAAGTGGTCTGTCTTCTCCACCTGGTGTACAACCCGCGGCGCAGACCCAGAATCCTGTGACATATCACTAATTCTGTCCTTCCTACAAGAGCTGTTGGATAAGGGCCGCTCCCCTTCCACGCTCAAGGTCTATGTGGCAGCAATTGCAGCCTCTCATGCCCCCATAGCGGGCCAAGGAGTGGGAAAGAATGACTTGGTCATTCGTTTCTTGAAGGGTTCCAGGCGGCTACGCCCCCCTCACCATTCCCATATGGGATCTGCCCACGGTGTTGAGAGCTCTGAAGGGCCCTTCCTTCGAGCCTCTACAGTCTGCGGACCTCCGTCCTCCTAACACTTAAAACCGCTCTGCTGCTAGCATTAGCATCGGTAAAACGTGTGGGCGATCTACAGGCGCTCTCTGTGAGCCCCTCCTGTCTTGAGTTTGGGCCTGACAACTCTAAGGTAGTCCTCAAACCTAGACATGGTTACGTACCTAAGGTGCTCTCTACTCCATTTAGAGCACAGGTAGTGACACTTTCCGCGCTCCCCTCCTCCGAGCAGGACCCGGAGCTGAATCTGCTCTGTCCAGTCAGAGCGCTTAAGATCTACATTGAGCGTTCCGCCCCATTCAGGCAGTCGGAACAGCTTTTTGTCTGCTTTGGCAACCGCACCAGAGGGTCTCCAGTCACGAAGCATAGACTATCTAAATGGATAATTGAGGCTATCGCGCTGGCATACTCTTCCTTGGGCCTTCTATGCCCCACGGGAGTTAGAGCCCATTCTACTAGAGGTGTCGCCTCTTCCTGGGCATGGTCTAGCGGAGTCTCCATAGCGGATATTTGTGCGGCTGCCTGCTGGGCTTCGCCTTCCATATTTACCAGATTCTACAGTCTGGACGTTCCGGCCTTACAGGCCCGGGTCCTTTCTGCTTAAGACTACTGCTGGGCTGGGGTTGCCCTCAACCACACCAGCACCTAGCACACTACTGGGACGATTAACCGGATTAGGCCACCTATTATCTTGGCTTTTCCACCTTCCACAGGATTCCCTGCCCCATACCTATCCTCGAGCCACGGCTTCGGGATTATATGATGTTTTCGTTCCACTTGTAGCACGGCGGGATTATACTGGTTCCCCATAGCGTCCTGCTACGCAGTACGAGTGAAGTATCGATAGGGAACGTACTCGGTTACTAACGTAACCTCGGTTCCCTGAGATACGGGAACGAGTACTGCGTTCCTGGCCGTGCTTACAAGCTGCATATGGTCGTCGCTTCAGTCGAAGTAACCTGAGGACCCTACGGTGATGTGTCTGCTTATATAGCCATAAGCCCCGCCCATTTTGGCGGGCACCATCGCCATAGGTCCGTGCAGCTTCGCTGCCATTGGCTCAAAGTTTTACTTTGCAAGCACCAATGGCCGTGCAGTATTCACTGCGTTATTTTAAAGCTTCAGTCATCGGAGAAAAAGGAGTTTTCCCCCATAGCGTCCTGCTACGCAGTACTCGTTCCCGTATCTCAGGGAACCGAGGTTACGTTAGTAACCGAGTACGTTTTTTTTCGATTTTGTGAGTTTTTTCCGATGTTATTTAGATACTAATCGTTTTTTCCGATTTTGTGAGTTTTTCAGATGTTATTTAGATTCGAATAGTTTTTTCCGATTTTGTGAGTTTTTCAGATGTTATTTAGATACTAATCGTTTTTCCGATGTTGTGAGTTTTTCAGGTGTTATTTAGATACGAATAGTTTTTTCCGATTTTGTGAGTTTTTCAGATGTTATTTAGATACTAATCGTTTTTCCGATTTTGTGAGTTTTTTCAGATGTTATTTAGATACTAATCGTTTTTTTCGGTCTGGTGAATTTTTTCAGATGTTATTTAGATACAAATAGTTTTTTCCGATTTTGTGAGTTTTTTCAGATGTTATTTAGATACTAATCGTTTTTTTTCGGTCTGGTGAATTTTTTCAGACGTTATTTGGATACTAATAGTTTTTTCCGATCCTGCAAGTTTTTTCATAGGTTGTTTAGATACGAATAGTTTTTTCACTAAAAATAGTTTTTTTCTGATCATCAGTGTCATCACCAGCACACCGTCCAATGTTTTGGCCTTGTGTTCACCACTAACTCTGGGTTTAATTAGTCACCTGCAGGTAGCATGATTCTTGGCTATGAAAGGATGTCTGAGCAAATTTGAACTAGCTCAACACACCTGGTCCACCAGCTTTGCCAGCTGCTGGAAAAGATCCTCAGTATTCCTGCCACGGCGTGACCACATGCATTACTTCTGCACGCGTTGCGTATGATACGCCCGTTCTTTAATGTGCACAGACACCTTGGGTTTAATGATTCTTATTCTCAGTTGGCGTCTGTTAAATGTTTGCAAATGGTTGCCCAACAACAGGATTTTCCACACGGTAATGCACAGCACCCTGCCGAACTTCCCGTCATCGCCATCTGTTTCGTGTTTGTTTTGCGCTATTTAATCTGTGAGAATCTCTCTAATCTATACACCATGTTTACGGTTTTACACAATTAATCTGTGCTAAAACTGTGTCGTGCACTGTAAAAAATGACACAGCTATTTACTTAAAAAAATTAAGGTAACAGCATTACACAAAATATTTTTAAGTACTTTAAAGCATATTTTTAACGCAATATTCCACGAATAAATCAAGTAAAATTACCTAAAATATTTAAGCACGTCACATGATAAACTTTAAAAAATCAAGAAGAAATACTAATTTGAACATTGGAGATAACTTCTTGAACTTTTTTAACTTCAGTTTAACATTTATTATTGTTTATAACATATATGATGTACAAGTAAACTGAGAGTTGACTCAGTACTGACATTAGCAGCATTACTGTTCACTGTGTGGAAAAAACAAACAGCTTGAGCTCTCCCACAAACTAAGCACAAGCACCACTCTTCTGAAAGATGGTAACCACGAAACTCAGAAATACAAACAGAATATCTTCTAAATCTTAAAGACAACTGAACAATAAACACTATCAAGTCTTTCATTTTATTCTAAAGCACATAAAATAGCACTTTTTCACAAAAATGACTCTCCTAATGCTGTCGCATGCAGAGTATGCTGGGAACTCTAAATTCACTGCTCAGTTAGGGAAATTAACTTAAATAATGCATGTAGTTCCACCACAAAATAATTAAATAAAGATCCTTTATCCAATTTTAAGTGGGTTGAACATGATAAAATTAAGTTGAATTCACTCAATTATTTGTGCATTTAGAATTCCAAGATATTTCTATCATTTTAACTTAAATTTTGGTTAAAAAAAACAAGGACACAATTGTATTAAGTCAAGTTTACTCAATTAATTTCATGAAATCTACTACGACACAGAATCATTTTTTACAGTGTGGCTATTATCCAGGATTTTTGAGTATTTTCAGCAGAGCGTATGTAACGTCTAGTGTTTTATTGCTCTTTGTAATGTGTGTAATTGACCGATGCATGCACTAGCTGTTTTATATGCTAGACTTTCATTTAATTCTTAACACAGGCTTTACTCATAGTACATGATTTGGATGTGTGGATGTACTTGAGTTTCTCAACTCAATCATGTTTTCTTCTGTTAAACAGCTTCATACCGACCGCTTTATCTTAACACCTTTTTGTGTTTTTTCTTTCTTGTTTTCTTTATCAAATTACCCAGAAAAGTGTGTTGGAAATACAATTAGCACTGACGAATTACAATTCATTTTCCAAACAAATTAAAAGCTCCTCAGTTTATTGAGAGAAAAGTTCTGTTTAAAAGCCTTTACACAAGAGAAAAGGGGATTTATTTCTGACTGGCACATCACCTGATATAATCCAATCCCATCAGACGATCCGCTCCGAAACGTCCTCGTAATAAACGAAGAGATCCCCCCGGGACACCTGTTGGCAGGGTTCGAAATGAAGCCAATGTTATGATCGATGGCTGTTTATTTTTCCCCTCATTCCAGGAAGCACCCGATGGTTTATTCCAGTTTAAATTTCCGGCTTTAATATTTGAAGCTGTACCTTTCGGTCTTGTTTTGCTGATATGAGATATCTATCTTGACATTTGTTGAACCCCTCACAAATCTGTTTTCATCCAAACATGGCAACCTTAGAGATTAGCGCGTACAACTGAGGTACCGCTCCCAAATGACAAGAGGAGCTCATTGGAAATGAAGAGTAATTTGGCTCGCGCTCAAACAAAATCACAGCGAGTGTTTGTTTAATATGAAGGTAAAATTATGCCTAAAAGATTTGCATGCGCAGGATAACATTTGTAAAAGCATAAAATAAATTTGCATTCGCAAAAAAGTTTTGTAAAGGTGTAAATCAAGCTGCAAGCGAAAGAAAACAAGTTTTGCAGCATTGTATCATTTTTAGTAAGCGTAATTCATGTGTTGTGAAACGGCAACTTCATATTACGTCAAATAATTATGATCTGTATTCTTCTGACCTCCGTTTTTTCCACGCTTACACTTTTGACACGTTTTTTGCGCTGAAATACGGCCAAAAGCATCGCGAGTCTGTAAACAGAGGTGTGCAAACACAATGGTGTTATGAACTGCAAAACAGATTCATCGCGCAGAACCTGTCTTTGTGTATGTAAAATAAATCTGTTGCAAACGTCTTGCCTACGCAGGCGAAAACTGTTTCTTGCAATAACCCGATGTGTACGGTTCCGTCTCGCTTGCGCTTACACTTTTGGCACGATTCTCTCACTAATTTGGGTTTGCAAGCCTGAGTGGGGAGGCGGGGCTACCTTCTTGTGACCAATCAAATGAGGTTCCTGATGACTCATCGTTTTCTCTTATCTGATTGGTTCAATAACGCGCCAGTCAAGCAGACATCAGACACTTTAATGCATGCACCCAGACGATCATAGATATCTCATTTGTACACGATTCTTTAAACATTAACCTGACTGACAATGTGTTGAATTACTACTATATACCCTTACGAAAATTTTTAAAAAATGGTTTAACCACAGTAAAACTATGGGTTTGCCAATGGTAATCCTAACACCATGGTTGCTACTACAAAAACATGGTTAATTTCATAAGGGTAGAAATTCTGTACATCTTGAAAATGTGCTTAAACCATTGAACTGATGCTACGATCTATAATTAAAACTGTTAATTCCAAATGTATGAGAATTTACACTGTAATTTTAATTGTCTCTTAAGGATTTGATGATGGAGCTGTATTTGGATATAGGCTTCATTTGCGACTGTCCCACCTGCTTAGTCCACAACCAATTGATTAAGACTTATTGGAGTTTAGGTTTTCCCAGGATTTAGCATACTATGCATATTAGCTATGCACATTTTATAAATTTCCTGCACAAATAGTATAAAAATATAAAAACGTGTTGAGAACTTGAGTCACCCAAATCTCAGCCATTTGCAGTAAATTATGGCTTCTGGTATTGTTGGGAAGAAGCACTGCATAAACGCGAGACCTAGAAACTTGGTATTAACTGTTTTAATTGTAGATTGTATAATTATAGTTCATGGTTTAAGCAGATTTACATGATGTATAGAATTTATAGCACTGATAATTCAATACATTTTAAACAAGATTTTCTTTCCAAGACACCAGCTAAGAATTCAGTATCAACACATGTCAATCAGCTAAATGATTAAAGAATCGTATATATTAAGTATTAGATATCTATGATCGTCTGGGTGCATGCATTAAAGTGTCTGATGTCTTTTGCGAATGCAAATTTATTTTATGCTTGCAATGTCACGTACGCTTTTACAAATGTTATCCTGTGCATGCAAATCTTTTAGGCATAATTTTACCTTCATAGTTTAAGCGATTATAACAAGCAGTGTGGAGATGATAATCCATTAATGTCACGTGTTTTGTCACGTGTCGAGTGCGTCTTGCTTTACATTGTCTCGGTACGTCACATTATCCTGACCCTACATATTGATTGGCTTAAACAGATGTAAATTCCCTCCCCGTGACTTTGAGTGAGGATCTGATCTGGCAGACGGCGACATATGCTCTAATTGGCTCGCTTGCAGAATTTGGCGTGAACAAACTTGAAA
Source organism: Triplophysa rosa (assembly GCF_024868665.1). NCBI lineage: Eukaryota > Metazoa > Chordata > Actinopteri > Cypriniformes > Nemacheilidae > Triplophysa > Triplophysa rosa. The sequence continues at coordinate 11,917,844 of NC_079906.1, read as the reverse complement.
CAATTCCTCTTTGTGATTATGTGCCTCATGAATTATTAAATGTAGTGAGATCCTCCACCTCACTCGTTTATTTTAATTTGTCCAGGCACAGAAGCCTCCAAATAGGTCCTAATTTATTATGCATTAGCTCGAGAAAATTCTGAGTGATGCAAAAAGATGGGTCGATCGGAGGGAGAAGGAGAGATCTGCAAGCGAACCAGACAAGTGAATCGGATAGGTTCTCTGTGTTTCATTCCGCATGGAGAAGCTCTGAGGAGCTGTGTTCAGCCTGCTCGGGGTCTACAATTAACAACATGTTTTTGCTGTAAAGGTGTTTGAAAGCTCACCTCAATTTCAAGCCTTTCCTTAAACGAAGCCGGGTTTATTATTCTATCTACCAAAGCAGACTCCGTCTGTTTTATCTCTGCGATGCAGCGACTCTGGATCCCCTCCAAAGGATCTTCCCCCACGCCGTGATACAGTAGCTTCCTCTAAAGTCTGAGCAGGTTTTCACACCGAGCTTGTTTTTTTTTTCACGGTGGCTATATTGAGGTTTTCTATAATGGCGTAAACAGAGGCAGGATCCGTGAGGGCTGTGGGTTCTGCATGCTCTTCTGTCAAACGGGGGCATTCTGATAATCTCTGGATTCAGCATCTGTGCGGACACCATCCATTTGACCGTGAGAAGATCTAATCGCTGCTTTTATATCTCGCCAACCCTTATAGCTACAACACTGATGAAGCAAAGACCCCCATGGCGTGAGAGGAACAGGCAAGCTGGGCTCACTCAAACATGGATGTCTTTTAGCCATTGATTTTCTGCTCCTCTGCTCACCCGCTCTCCCAGGAGGGACAGAAACGTGCCCCGTGACCAGGTCCTAACTGAAGCTCTCTGTCTCGGCTCCTTTTGGCAACCGTCTTGCTGTGAAACCTCCTGGTGGAGATTGAAGATCACAGTGCAGAGAAAACAATGTCGTGTAGTTTCAACATGCGCTCAGGTGTTCTAATGGATGCTTTAAATCAGAGATGCCAAAATTTATAGTTTTTAATATGATGTTCTTTAGATTTGTTTAGACAGAAAATAAAATAAAAATAAAATTTTTGCTACTACAACATATAAAAGGTGAATTATTTTACAGTTTCTATATTTGGGTCTTTAAGGGTTAAAAGAATAGTTCAACCAAAATTATAGGTAATTTTTCACTCACGAAATTCAAGTTCTTGTCATTTTTCAGTTACCAACATTCTTCAAAATATATTCTTTTGTGTTCTGCTGAAGAAACAAAGTCATAACTCCTTTTTTGGAGCTAATACAATTTTTGATCAATTTTATGCTGCTTTAAAGTAACAGTTCACCCAAAAATGAAAATGCTGTCATCGTTTACTCAACCTCATGTCATTTTAAACTTGTACGACTATCTTTTTTTTAACAGCAGGTAACCAAACAGCACTGGCACCCATTCACTTCTATTGTATGGATACAAAACCAATGCAAATGAATGGGTGCCAGTTAACACCATTCTTCAAAATATCATCTTTTGTGTCCTGCGGAAGAAAAAGTCTTACAGGTTTGAAATGACGTGAGATTGAGTAAATGATGACTTTTAGGGGAACTATCACTTTAATAACTCAAATCAGGGTGAAACACAAGATTACAGGTAGAAATTAATTAAGAATTTTTAATTGAACAATATTCACATAAAATATGCTCTTAGCTCAATAGACATACGTTTATTATTACACGGCTCGTTGGAATGCTTGATTCAGATAATAACCGCTCAAAACATATAACACACGGTAACCCGGAAGCAGTAAACCATTTTGACAGGTTTTTTTGACAAATATATGTCCTATAATAACTTATATTACATTATATTTACCAAACCAAATCACCTGTTTGTGACATTTGAACGTCGTTTCTTACCTTAAAACCAAAAGTAAACGACTTTTCCTCGCGGAAGGTCTGCATTCGTTAAAAATTAGCTAATAAAATATTTCAAATTCATATTTCGTGTCCACTTTATTGTCATGTGGCAAGTAGCCGTGTAATAAGCGGGTTTATATAAAAGCAGCCGGCTGTTATCGCAAAATAAGCCCCTTCAGTGTGATACAAGATACAAGGGTCCTGATCACACTGTCGGGGCTTATTTCTGCGATAACACCAGGCTGCCTGTACATTATCCCTTACCAAGTCATCTATAATCAAATATTAACTTAAACTTAATAAATATGTCCCTGAGTGACTCACAAAAGCCATGGAAAAATGACCTTTGTTTATCTGAACACATCCGAACAAATTAAGTTTATCTGACCTGTAAGACTAATTAAAAACCATACCGATGTGATAAATTACTGCCTTTCTGGTCTGTTAAATGCTTTGAAATCTTGCTAGATTTGCTCGCTGCAGTAGTAAAAATGCTACAGTACAAATTAGCTCGTAGACGATCGGCCTCAATACTCTGCTTGGCACTTCAACAATACAGTAGAAGGGACATTATAGCTTTTGGTGCTCTTTGTCAAGGTTAATGATCCTCGTTGTACCCAAGTGACCATCAGCTCCTGCATAATTTTAAGTACCTTGTTCTTTTCAAATTTATGTCATGCGCTTATTTTACAATTCCCTCCGTTACAGTGGCAAGAAATATAAGCATCTTTCTGAATATCTGTGGTGTGATTGTGACCTTTGAACAGATGCAGTTTTTTTGCAGATGGAATTTTTTCGTCTCTCTGTTTTGACAGTGTGTGGGAGATTAAAAAACGAGAATTTGTCTATGTTGCTCCCCATCAAGCCATAAAACTTGTTTTGGGTAATAATCAGCGCAGCACTTTAGCACAAGCAATTTCCATAAAGCACAATGAGAGATCCTGATGTGTGTGACTGAGGACAAATAGAGCCCACTTGATTTGGCTTGACTGATTGAGTGCAGTATGGGAATAAATCTTAAGAGATGGTGTCTGAAATCCCACTGTGGGAGGCCCCTAAGAGTCTCACTGTCAGCTTCTCTGAGTGATACAGCCTGAAACATTGAGATTTATAAGGCTGGAGTCCATTAAGGCATCGTAAGGAGTACTGCAAACACTTTACCATGATACCAGTCAGCAGTCAACGGATGAATTATCAATTACATCCCAAGACTTTTGTAAATGGGAATGTGATATCCCAGAGAGAGCGGTTAATACTGCATCAATTTTAGAGCTGTCAATAGATTTTTAGAATCAGATTTATTACATGATATTGGGATTAGTACATCAATTTTATTATAAATAAGGATTTAAATATGATACGTTATTATGGCAGACAAAAGCATTAGATACACATTAGGAATTAATATTTTGTAATATATGAATATATTTGTTATTCTTATGTTCTTATCGTTTGATGCATATTACAGTCTACAGAACGCCGTTTTGCGATTGAGCTCGTCAGTTTTTTCAAGTTAGACTTAGGTGCTGTGCATACAGAACTTAGTTGTTGTCACTTGTGTCTGAGTTGTTTACCTTGTTGCTGGAGCAATTTGCCATATGTTTTTTCTAAAAATGGCACGGTTTCCCTGGAGGAACCTGAAATTAAGTGTTTTGCTTTTGGACACAATATGAAGAACATACCAAGATTTGAAGCTACAATCTAGGTTTGTTTTTTTTAATGTTAAAGAAATAGTTCTTCTAAAAATACATTATTGACTCACCCTCATGTCAGTATGATTAATTTTCTTTTTTGCATGAAACACAAAAGAATGATTTTTTGAGGTTGTAGACACAGAGGGTGATGACAGAATTTCATTTTGCTGAACTGCTGTATTTATTTTACTTCACATAGTAAAATTAAGTTGATCTCATAGCTCAATTTTGATGGAATAAGCAGTGTTACGAGTGTTTTCTAAACCTTTTAGAGCAAAAATCATTTTGCAATTCCATTTTGTGCCACTAGTGGCGCTTCACCGTACACCTTTCCACTTTCTCTTTGACCAAAGTGTCACCAGCCCACATTACCAATCACATACTAAACCCATGACTGCAAATGATCAACATGCAAACAAAGCTAATTTGTATTCACATGCTGTAGCTCATTACAGTCCATCAGCATTCTGCTCACTTCAGGTGTTTATGAACTTTTTCTCCATCATTCATCTTGTATTAAAGTGTTTGATGCAATTATCCTGCGTCCTGTTCCTGTCTCGCAGATCTGTGCAAGAAAAAGACAATTATGAATATCCATTTCCAGAATACGATTGCTATCTGCTCTCAATAAAAATTCTTAAAAGGCAGAAAAAACAAGTTGCAGGCTAAGTGAACGTTACATGTTTTGTTAAATGCTTGTTAAGGGTTTAGACTGTGGTGTGATGACTTAAGCATCAGCAAAGTGGGCACCACTGATATGATATATGATAGGATTTTTGACCCTTCTTCATTAAAAAATCTTAATTTCACTTCTTAATTTAATCAGGATGAATCATCGTACAAGTATCTAGCTTGAGTCATTCGAGTAGTGACTATGCAAACGATTTGTGTTGTACTAAAATAACGATAATGAAACCGAGCAGAGGATTTCCAGTTTCCAGCATGTTTTGCACGAGACTGAAAAATAAAAGTATTGTGTTAAATATTGTATTATTTATTGTATTATTTAATGCATTTTTAATCGAGATGAGATAATTATTAGTAGGCTATTTTGTTACTTTGATGTTTTTATGAGGTTACATTGTACAGAAGAGTAGAGCATGTGCTTAGGCTGAGGACAGACTGAAAGCCATACCTGAATGTTGCATTGATCACATGATGTTATGTTATAAGTGTTGTTTTTACGTCTCTCGTTAATTAGTGTTATTTGTCTAAGAATATTATCAGACATAACAAAAAGAATAGTTGCACGTGTGTGTAATGGAAGTAACAGGAAAGCAATAAAAGGACAGACAACAAGTCAGCAATTTAGTTGCAAAGATTTAATTTCCTTATAGATCGTAAGGTAAAGTAATAAAGTGATAAAGTGGATATGTACAATAAATACAAAGACAAAATAATAATGAATCGATAAACAATCTGGGAGAGAGGAAGGAATTAGAGAGTGGTGCTTAAATCAGAAAACGAAATATAACCAAAAGTAAACTAACTAACTAAGGTTAAGGATCAAACTAACTAACAACAGAAAATGTAGAAAGAAACATCTTCAGCGTACAAGACACTATAACTAAACTTTGCTCCCTAACAAAGCAAAACATACATAATTAGCACCACTCCTAATACTAGTGTGTCTACTACATGCTTACATAATCTACGTGCAATAATGTAGGTCACGACCTGCTTACCTGACTCTGCCGGGTTGTGAGTCAGGTCAACAGCTGAAGATTCCACGAGTATATCCAGTTCGCATATATCAAGCACACGAGCACAACCAAACACAAGCATGAACACCGAAACAAAAGAGAACTGATCCGGCTGCAAGACAGTAAAGCCGTGAACCCCAAAAGCACGGAATAGTCTCTCAGACCGGTCTCTCAAATGAGAACACCGTCCTCAAAGAGCGTGCACTCTCTCCCCAACCCAGAGTCTGTTTTCCCTCTGCCGCCATTCATTTTTAAACCGTTCATAGGCCACTCTGTGACCGGCGATTGGTGGCGCGATCTCTGGCGTCAGAACGTTACGCCATCAGATTGACAGGCGGATCATCCAATCGATTTCCAAATCTGAAACGGAGTACACACAAACACGCAAATATATATATACATAAAGTGCAAAAAAAGAATTACACAGCGTACATAACTGTTATGATCAGCTTTTGCTTACGTTGAGGATTGTTTAAATCGTATACTAGCTTGCTAGCATGCGCTGTTGCTATATAGTATAGGTAACCATGAATTTTTCAATTTAGTTGCATTGAACCCAATCTTGTTGGGTTTACTTGATTCGGTTTTGTGATGTTAATTTCATGTTTAGACAACTTGTTTAATGATATATGACAGATGTACATCTTTGAATCATGTAACTCCACAGAGTTATTTTTTCAGTGTGTGAGTTCCCTGAAAAATCTGCAAGTAAACATTGCATAGAAATATTACCAATATTGTTCTTGTTGCTAAACCGCTAGCAAGGCCATGGTTATGGGTTTCCTGGAAGCACATAAACTGATAAAAAGTATATTTGCTTTAAATAAAATGATGTGAAATGTAAAAGTGCTGTAAACCATCTTAGCCGTTTTGCTAGCTTGTGCCAGACTTTTGTCTGTTGAATTACATAGCCCTCACTCTCCAAAGACATGTTAACAAACTCAATGCCAGCAAACCCCAACACTCAAAATGACTGACAGGCAAAAAGTGCCAAGTCTTCTGATTGGCCGGAAAAATCTGCTGAGTTCTTTTTAGCCGTTAACAGCTTAGGACCGTCACAGGGATAGATGTGATAGAACATTTCAGGGATATCTGTCAGGTAGCAGGAATGCTGCTTCATTCTGTTACTTCAAGAAATGTGTACAACCCGTTTAGCTTTCATTTTACAGGACCTTCAGACTGTTCGTGGATTTGTTATGTGAACTGCAGAGTCAAGATAACTGATGGAGAATTGCATCATCTTCACTCTCATTTGTATTATTATATATTACCATAAAGGGAAATTAATATAATTGTAGGGTGGAAATTCTGCTCGTGTCAGTATTGTTGACTGGGGTGGTTATTTGCGAGGTGCTTCTAATGCATAACAAATTCATATAATTTGTCTAATCAATGACATAGCTCCTATATCTATGTATACTTTTCTTCTCAATCGCATTAGATATAACTATAAAACTTCTCTAACAGCACAACAACATAGCTGTTGGAAATGTGTCATAAGAAGAGAAACTCCAAGTGTGAAGTCCAATCATCCGAGCTAGAGAGATCAAATAAGCAATAATTTCCCCATCCTTTATGCAAATTGATATGCCAGTGTCAGTGGAACCCCAGACTCATTTCTCAACCCTGGCAAGCTTGGCTGCCTAATTCTTTCCATCCTTCTTTCATTTTATCCTGCAATATCTTGATATCTCTCCCCATTCTCATCTTCTGGCTTGGGGTCCTGACTGGTATACTCCTATTTAATGGTTCAGGAAATCGGATTCCAGAAGCCTTGGCCTTGTAATCTTTCACCCTTGGCCCCATAAAGACGCCAACCGTCTTCCCTTCCCCTCATCCCCCAACGAAACAGAATGTGCCTGGGTTGATTATCACACACTGAAACCTTCCATTTTATTCTGTGGAATAATAAAACGATAAGAAGGACAAATGTAGTTTGGTTTAGGGGCTTCAATGAGAAAGGGAGCGACACAAGATGCTGGGTGGCTTTTAGAATTGAATTAAAAATGCATTTTGATGTTCTTAAATTTCAGTTTCATTTGAGGTGAGGTAGAAAATATAATTCAGTTGAGGTTAAATTTTAGGTGAGGTAGAAGTCAGAGCAAATGTAAAAAAAGTAAATTAAAGATTTTAAAAATATGAGAAAAAAACAAAAACTGGACCACTCCAGTAATTCCTTTCATCAGTATTTCTTTATGTATTCCTAAAATACATGTAAAAACATTAGTATTGTGTTGTTTTTACTTAAATATGAACTTGCAGTCTTTTCAGTATTCAAGATCTTTTAAGGTTGCATATTTTTGTTATTGTGGTTGAATTTAGTGCAAATAAAAGCATATAAAAAAAATCTATTGGAATTTAGTTTCACTAGTTCACAGAATAAAATAAATATATAATTTTACTTAAACATACTTATAAATAGTAAATTTCGAAAAACTGACAATATTTTTTCCCACAGCTGTATATATAATCTATAAATATTATGTACAGAATACTGAATGTGTTATCTGTTCTTCTCCATTTAGTTTAAAAAATAAATTCATAAAAATAAAGTTCGCTCAATCTTAGCTAATATTCATACAGTATGAAATATGTGTTGCTTGATTTCCTCAGACATTATTTATACAATAAGCAAAGGATTCAAATAGCATGTTGGGTTCTATAAATTATTCCATTATTCCTGTTTATGTTAAAATGATATTTATTTCATTATTCTTTGTCTCTTGCTTTTTCCACCTTACAACATTTCAATACATACAGAAGTGTTTGTGTGTGTGTGTGAGAGAGAGAGAGAGAGAGAGAGAGATTTTATTCCTGTGCATCTATACAAAGTGCACTCTAGACAGCTTTGAGGACAGCTAAGAAAAACAGCCATTTTGTTTCAGAGAGGAGAGTTTTGGAGCGGTACAACATAGAGGATTGAGAAGTATAAAATGTAGCTCTTGAAAAACATTCCGTAGCGCAGACGGAGTGCAGGTTGGACGTGTCATATGTGAGCGTAACTCAAAACACTGAGGCATTTGCAACTCTAATAACCAAGCAGTAGTAAACCGCCCCACTGTATTCATCTGGCCCTGCCTCCGTCTGCTGTTTGTAAATTCTGTCATGGCAAGCAGTGGTCACATGTGCATGAAATTGACTTGTTTAAATAACCGTAAAACATTCATGCAAAAACAGCAGCGCTGCGTTCGTCTCTGTACCATCACTCCCGCATTCATCTTTGAAGTCCATTAAAAATATTATATTATTCCTTCTGTGGGCGCGTTTAGCGTGGCAGCGTACGCAGTTGATCTGAGGGATGAATATAAATCACTGAGGAATGCAGATGGACGGGGATAAAGAGTTTAGAGAAGTTAATCCACTGTCCGCTTGCTGCATCTTTTTCTCCAATCATCTGTGAACACTTTAGTCATCTTTCTAATAACATTAGAGCGGTTCTGTAGTCTCTCACACCCCTCCATCAGTTATTTTCAGACTGAATGTTGATTTTCATAAGTTTTGAATTGAAGGACAAAAGGCCTAGTTGGAGCCTGTCGTTCTGACCCCATATTGTTTTCTCTGAATCTCTTACTGATGTGCTGTGTTGAGTAAAACATTACCTTTTAAAGTACAATGTATTCTTTCTTCCATCTTTAAAGGGGAACGGTTTCATTTCTCTGTTCAGTGTCTGCCAATCTTTGTCCAAAGATTGCTTCTCCAGAGAGGAAACGCATCTGCTCATGCGCAAGGTTAATGCGCACGAGCATACCATCTACAGGATAAGCCAGATTTTTTATCTTTATGCTAGGGATGGGCGATATTATATCGTTTGCGATATACCGGTAGAAATTCCTCACACGATAGGAATTAGTCTTCCCGCCATATAAACGATAAATTCTAGTTGATGACGTATTTTTTTGTGAGACCCATTCACAGCTCATATGTGAAGCGAAAACGGGCATAGCGGAGGGCGGAAGTGAAGCTGAGAAAGAGTTTGCACTAAAAGACGAGCTCTAAATCTCGTTTAGGTTGGCACTGTAGATGCATCCGAGTTAATGTTTAGTTTCACTTTTGTTTTATTTAATTTGTTAAGTATTCGTTGATAGTCATAATACGTTACACCACAACATTTAGTTTGGCTAAAAGTATTTATTTAAACATTCGTTAGATGTTATGCGCGCGTGCGCAAATTGTTTAATATGATTTCTTGCCTATGTACAGGATGAACGGAGCGTCCCGTGCGCAGCTCGCGCCCACATGTGCTTTCATAGCGACACAGCGCGCACAGCATTCTGCTGCCTGTTTACATCCAGTACAAAATGCGAGTTTGTATTACGTTATTTTAAATATGTTTATGAGCGTATAAAAGCGTGGATTATTTAATTAGATTTCTTTTATCCGCATTTTTCTGTTCTCTTTCTGTAGCGTGAGTCATAGACAGATTCAGTGTATGTTGCTGTGAGAAGAGAAGGTTCACACAGTTCAAGAGAGAGTGATTGACAGCGTGATGCGATCGATCGTTTCCACCCAACAATAGAATATATACAGTTTTAGGTATGATATGATGTGTTTGTTGAGCTTTAGTTCATTTAACTTTTCTTTACTACAACCTTTTGAAGTCGAGTCTCACTATTATATTTTATATTTACAAAAATACTGTAGGTATATTTTAGGAGCTGTTTGATTTGGGGTAAGTTTTACTTTTTGATATTATTTGTTTTTCTGAGGGTCTAGACTATGCAGTTACTATCACTTGACGCAAAAACAGCGGTGGATGGCGTTATGGATATATTGTATTTTTTATCGTTATCGCAACAAATACCAGGAATTATCGTGATAGAGTTTTAGGGCCATATCGCCCATCCCTACTTTATGCACGCAAAAATAATCTTTTACATTGCAGTCCATTTATTTTTTATATTTGGCATCCCTCTGTGTATAATAAGCAGAATGCGAGCGCTGTTTACCTGCCTATAGGTGCATATCACCAACGCGCTCTTTATATAACCAAAAACATATTGTGCCATTGACTTTAGACTTAAGACCAGGGTTGAGTTGGTCTATGGCGCAGTCTATTTTCAGTTCCTCAAAATAGCAACGCACCAACAATGCACCTGAACACACCTCTTTTTTAGACCAGCACGCCCATGGGTGCACAAATGGGCACAAGTGAATTTGCTATTTAAACAACGCGGCACAGGACGGGAAAATGAGAACTGCGTCGGGCTTCAACGAGCAAAAACACTTGTTTGTACAATAGGGCCCTAAGTATTAATGCCTGTTCCCAACAGGAACAACTGTAAAGTTCTAAAAATCTTTCTGAATTGAAGAGAATAGCCAAGTTCACACCACAACTTTGATAACTGTTTGATAAAATTAGTAAAAAAAAATAATTTAAAGTTAAAGAATAGATGGGTCCACTCCACATAATAACAACTAGATCTATAAAGTTTTAAAAATGGTTATAAATGTAGTGTAAAGGGAGTAGTTATCATTTATATATATATATATTATATGATATCAGAGATATCACTCTCAAGCATTTTTTTTTCAGTTCATGAACAATAAAACATTGACAGCCAGCCAAAAACCATTAGAATTTTAAGCGGTCACGTTTTAAAATGTGAAAATGCAGCACCAATCAAAATCCATTTTAACTAAAAGGGATTGTGCATATAAATTGTGAAGCTAAAGCCAGCAAACTTAGACTAAACATTTATTTTTGTGATAACATCCTGCTTGCCTGTATATTATCCCTTACCTAACAGTATACAAATACAAAATTATTAAAAGTTTGAGGACATGTAGTTGCACAGTTACTCATAGTCAGTCTAAATGTCTAAAGCGGCCTTTAAAAATATAAAGTGTTACCTATTTATCTTTATAGATGTCCTTCTTGGTGTGAACAGACTTTAATTTTGTCTGACAGATACATGACAAAGTTTGCTCTGCCTGAAAGAAAGTCCTTTTATCAAAGAAGGAAAGAGAAGCCAAAGTCACGGTCTGCAGATCTGATTTGAGTGTGACACTCAAGTCAAACAAAGATAGTTGGTGAGAGGGTGCAGACACGTGTCAGGCCCTGACTGCTGGAGACCTGGCTCTTCAAGATATGTTTGAAGTCTAATTCACCTCCCGGAGGAAGATGCTAAAAGTACATGACGCTATGATAGAAGTATTCTGCACAAAAACAAAACACATGTTACAGTGTTTATTGTACAGTGTTCTGTTAAAGAGGCTGATTCTGTTGCCACGTTCCTCGTAAACCTTTGTCAGCGTACAATGTTGGTGTAATGAAGTATGATGGAACAGCTGTCAAAGGCCTTAATTATAACATTTTCTAAACGGTTAGAGGCAGTTATATATAAAGCTCTCATTTACAATAATCAAGACGATCATGGAATGAGGATACATCATCACATCTCATTAGCCTCCAACACATTATGTCCATCACTGCTTTGAGAAGAAAACAGATTCCTGTACACCTGCCATCTAAATGTCTTGTCTCTTGCTCAAGACGTTGATTTTCAGAAAAGTTTTGTCGGGCCTCAAGGATAAATGTAATTAGAGGCTTAGAAAAGTCACATTAACAAAACTGGCAGTATAATTATTTTATTGTTCTTTCAGCATTCAAGCATTATTGTTGATGAATCTGTCATTTTTTCATATGATCTGTTTTCGAGGAACCTGTAGGTTAGACACCTTGTTCTGTCGTCGCAGTATGACACTTGTATTTGCTTAAAGGGATAGGTTCACCCAAAAATGAGAATGTTTTCCTTCATTAAGAAGACGTACGTAATGTCTGAGCATTTCTTTTTTATGTAGTTAAATTGGACGGTTATTTATACTACCAAGCTCTAGGAGGGACAAAAAAGCATCATGAAAGTAGTATTATGCATAAGTGATCAATATGATTGGCTTCTGAAGCCTAAAGACATCTTTGTGTAAGAAATGAAATTTGAACCATTATTTTCATATAGTCTTCCCCTCATTCAGAGCTCTCAAGTCCTATTTGTGTTATGCTCAATTCCAATATGTCACCCATGGATGTGACATTACTGACGGCAAACATCGTTCATTCCCATCATACGTCATGTGACCAGTTTCAATGCAGCAAACATACAGTATTGAAGCAGCATGACGTTAAGTAGACGTTTAAAAAATGCTCACATTTAGGTGATTTTGTGAAATTCTGTAGAATTCATTCAGCTTAAAAAAGGTTTTTTTTCTTATAGTCCTGGCTTTCTAAATAGAACGAAAATTAATTGGATGGGATCGATCCACACAACACCGTAACACTCTGGTAGCCAATCAGCAATAGGGGGCGGAGCAATGATGGCTGGGGTGCTGTTTGAAAAAGCGTTTCTCAGAAATCACTTACTGTACCTTTAATTGCAATTTCTGCTCCATTTTTATCACCACACAGAATTGAGGCATGGTCATAGTCACATGTACTCATCCAATGCTGTAAGATGCAGTGCAACATGTTTGTGTGTAAAATTCCAATTCTGGCAAAGAGATTACACACCTACTCTCTAATTTCCATAAGTAATTGATTGAATTTGTAGTAGATTTTCTGCATGATAAGTGGTTTTACATTCACTTAGGATGCAGAATGAGTCCTTTCCACTGTAGATATTTACAGTAAACATTTGAGCATTTTGTTCATTGAGAAACCTTTAAAAGAGAAAAACATAAGTTCCTGAAAATTTCTACATGTACCAATCACATATTGTATAAAAGAGTGAAGAAAAAAACAAGTGCAAGTACTGTTTTCATTTTGTTAGATTGTTGTTTGAGGAATAGCGTGTTAAAGGTAATGATGTCCTATGATAAACCCCAAGTAGCAGTGTATGAAATCGTTCAGCAGGAGACCACTTCCTCCCTGTGCAGTCAGCGCTCGGTTCCGGAGTTTTCCGCTCCACGTCCCATCCCCTCAGCCGAAATGAAGGATATGTGCGCAGTCAGATTCTGGCAGATGTGAGGGAGACTGTAGGATTTATCAGGTTGATTGTGGAGAGTGATGGAGAGGTTGCACCGTGGCAATCTTTAACTGCACAATTACTCAAGCGGATTTGCCATCACTAGCCTTATCTTCAAACAAGCAGCTTTGATCGATCATCTTGCAGATAGAAATGAGAAAAAATAAATATTTCCCCCCGGCGGGTGGAGAAAGTGCTGTTTGTAAATGGCTCTGCCACAGGTTGTGTGAGGTGAGGAGGAGGGTACACAGCTGCAGCGAGAGATATCGCCGCTTGCACTCGCGCACGCTAAATCGGTGAATGTTTTAAGACTTGCTTATATAATCTCGTTCGCCCTGTTTTGGCAACTTTTGGCTTCAAAGGAAAGTGTCAAATGCGGTTTGCCGGGACTTTACATGGATCACGCAAATTTGACGTGATGTGGGAAAAAGAGCAGCTCAGGCGGCGGGAGGTTTTTTGGCAGCCGAGCTGGTTTAGCAGGTTGAGAAAGCTGGGTGATTTCATTTGACAAATTAGCTCGTTCGCCACAACAACAAACATTTCCAACCGTTCTCTTTCTTCACGTACCCACTATCGATCTGAATCCTTTTAGGATTTAATTAGACCTGGATTAAAACCATGCTGTGACTCTGGGCCAGGTGGTTTTGAGGCTTCAGTGCCCTCCTGTAATGCATCATGGGTTGTGCACATGGCAGCGTAATACAGAATTTGCAGTTGTCACCACGTGTTTGCGTTCAACTGAAGCATGAAGAGCATAGTTTAACCAATTTATAAATAAAGGCCTAGAATTTGGGCCCTTTATTCAAAGCTTACACCTAATCGAATACAATCAAACCTCTTTTTCTTCCCCAGCAGCAAGTGAAAACTTTTAGATTTTCATCCAGTTCAATATAAGGATCAATGTCATTGTTTTAATGTAATAGGAAATTTCTTCAAACCTCACAAAACAGCCTAAAGTTGTTTTGATTTGGAGAGATAATTGGGCCAGTTTTGTTGTGTTTTAGAAATGACCAATGTGACTTGTAACGGCAGTTTTTAAATTTAACGTAAAGTTTATGTCATGACAGAGAAACAGGACAACCCAGATGTGGTGAGAATCCGATTTATTTGACAACCGGCAACAACAGGTGAATAACAATCCCAACCGCGGACGTGCTGTCCGCGGTGGTAAGAACTTGTGTCCCCAATAGGACGACCGCGGCGACTCGGGCTGAGGATAGGTCCCCGACACTGTGGCTGGGAGGGAAGTATCTTGGGATCTCACTCGACCCGGGACCCGCGTCGAGAACCTGGCGGATGAAGACGACCAGAGGAAGATTCAGAGCTCCGTCTGCGGAGAGCTGCCTGCCGTGGGTAGAGGTAGAGTATTCCAGTGAGAGCTGCCGGGACACGGGACAAAAACAAGACAACAGGAGAGAGGAAGACTTAACTTGACCAGGCGGGAAGGAAACCAAGACTGTGACAAGACTAAGGAAAATAACATCTACAGACGAGCCGCAGCTACGTCTGGGGCAGTCTGAAACCAAAAGCTACTACAAGCAACGATCAGACAACAGACACGGTAGACTGAGAGAATATAAGGGGGGAAAATAACGAGATGGAAAGTATAGGCAGGTGTGGAGTAATTACGGGAACGAGTGCTTAATGAGTAACGTGACAGCAGGCGTGTAGGTGTGGAGTGGAAAATCACCAGTGCGGGAAAGCCTAAGGAAACACGAGGGCGGGGTGAAATACGCAGACACCGAGCACGCAGTCAGCCAGTGGCTCACCACGTGCTCGACAATAACAACACAACCCACGTGCAGATGAAACCCCAACCCGACCAAGACCGTAACAGTTTAAGGCTGGTTTTGAACTAAAGCTTTTAAGTTGAAATGGGTGATTTTTTTATAGCAAAAGAATGGGAAAGATGTGTATCGTTGTTTATATACTTTTTAAGTGTATTTTAATAGAATGTAAATAATATTTTACAAACTTAAGGCATTATTGCATATGTATTGTATATTGCATATCATTTTATTTATCAAGTTACCACATCGAACAGCCCAAGCTTTTATAGAATAAATGTCTTCTATACCCCAATTCTATCACTAACCCCAACCCAACCTGTTAGTATTTTTAGATTTAAGGATTCGGCTGATTTATTGCTCTTTTGTACTAGTAAGTGCATGTACTTGCTGTTGCCATGTTTTACTATGTTTGTAAATATACATAAGGACATTTCTAAATATTTGTGAGGAAAACCTTTCCTCAGACCTACACGCACGCACGCACACAGATAATCGTGGTGTTCAGGTCTTCACCTTCACCTTCTTTTGACACCCTCAATGATCTTTTGATGCACTTCATCTACGTAGAATGCATTGTGGGTGATGAAAGAAGTTTAATGATGATTTACAGTGTGTGGACATCAGATAAACCCTCATTTCATCCGACCTTTTATGTTGCACCAGATCAGGTTATAATAGGTAAATGAGAACTTTCCACAGGCCCATCTTTGACAAAAATACTTATTCAGAGGGAGAAAGAGAGAAGGTCTTTCTCTACAGGTCTTTCTGCTCCACTCATTACATCCCATTTACTCTTCTCTTTCTTTCTTCTCTGCCTCTGATGTCTATTATTTCTCATTTTCGTTCTCTTAATATTTGCCTCCACAGGGAACAGATGGTTTTTTGTTCCAGATGAAAAGATAGGAGAGACTGCTCGCATTTGCTTTGGCTTGATGCAGAGATCCATCAGGAGCAAAATGGCGCAAGAAGTAGAAAGAAAATGAATAAAGTAGAAAGATAAATACAATTAGAGGGAAGAATTAGAGTTTCACCTGTGTTTTGGTTGTCATGGTTATTTAATTCATGACCTTGGAATGAGCAGAATCTCAAACATTTCTTTGTCATTTTTTTCTTTATTATACAGTTCCTGATTGAAATTAGTTTTTAAATCCAAGATTTTCAGTGTTGTTCCAAATATATCAAAAAGGATACAAAAGGAAATTGTGTAAACTCAACAATTTGCCAAGCAAGCCGTTTGTTTCATGTCTGTGAACAGAGAGAAGTCATAGCGATAAGAAGTTGTCTTTTTTCCCAACCTCTAGCCTTGGAATTAAATGAACATTTCCATGGCAACCATGGCAGGATCTCTCTCACTCACTTTTCACTTTGCTCGCTCTCCCATATTTTCTCTCTCCAGTGTAATATTTTTGCATTTTTCTCCTTCTTTCACACCTGTTTGGAAACTTTTTTGTTCTACAAAAGGACTTTTAAGTTGCTTCTGGTGCTTTAGTATGCTACAGGCAGACGGGGGCGAGAAGAGGGGTTGGCGGTGGGCATCTGTGGATATGGAATGGCGCTGATATTACGGTTCCAAGTACAGCTGTCACATGGACAGTCAGACTGCCATTTGTCACCGCTGAGAGCAGAAGATGACATCCATCATGATGTGGAGAGAGACGTGTTCTTTCCTTATGACCACCATATAGTGGGGTAGACTGCGAATGGAGTCTGGATTGATGTGTCCTCTGTACTGCTCGAGGCCTTGTCATATAGTTCTGTCCATATTGTTATTAAAAAAAGAAAACGGTGAGAAAGAAACTTCAAAGTTATCTTAAAATGAGAAATGTGTTTTTTGTTCACATCACATCAAGCAGTGTTATGCATTTGCATGCTTTTGCCGTTGCATAGTAGACGATATTCTGTAACTAACTGTGAAATGTTACATCTACTCTGATGTACATCGTCTTGGGAAAAGATCCTTTTCGTGTTGCTGTTCTGTTATACTATTTCTAGAAAGAGAAGAGTTTCTCTTCCATTTCTCTCCTCAGGACAAACATTTAAAATCAGCTGTGAGTTTCATCAGAATATTGTGCGAGAACGATCTGGTGTTCATTTCAGCAATAATGTAACATTCCAGCTGATATTGACAAGCTCGATTTTTACAGGGTGAAATTCTGCCTGACAGGGCAAAAAATGCAACGGCGACACGTTTTGCATTCTTGAACACCACCCGTCAGCGAATCTACTGTAGTCAGAGTCTGTGTCACTTTAACATAATGCGGGAGGCTGTGCGCATAAATCCACATAAATGTGAGCAGGTTTTGTTTTGCCGTTTTCTCTGATTGTGTTGTTGTTCTCCTGTTTGTCATACTAGAGATTCCATTTTGGAAACTGTTGGACATTCATTTCTCATCAATAATTCAGTATTTATCCATTAAATTCAAGTTGTCTTGAATTTCTGAATTTTCCGCCTTTTTTCTGAAACAAACGTATGCAATTTAATATCAAAAACCCATGTTGGGTTGGCAGGGAGTAAATTTCAGTATTACCAAAGCTAGAAACCTTGCTCTTATTTAATGCGATGTACGTTTTGATTTTTTTTTATTTACTGCTGTCATTGCTATATGGCAGTTTGGTTTGGTCATTTTAACCGGCATGTGTTTTGCCATTTTTAGATTCAGCTGGTTCATCTTCCTAAATCTACCAGTAGCCCTGGAGATGGATTATACAGTACCTGAATTGTTTTCAGATATTTTAATAGATTTCAATTAAAGTTTGGGCTAATAAAACACTTTTTTAGTGTACATACAGACTTAGATCTTAGTTGGTATCATTGCCTTGTGTTAGCACATATCGCATAAATCTGTATTTAATATTTACTGTAGTTGCCAAAAGTGATGTTTGGAGGGAATATTTGCAGAAACATTGCTTTGAATCACCCCTCAGTTTTGATTTAATGACTAAAATATGTGTGTGGTACAAAATAGAGAAAACAATGAACTTAACAATGAACAAAATAGGCAAACTACATCATAACAAGTGCGGGTTTTATTCTAATATACAAAAAAAATGTATAGAAATACAGAAAAAGCTCACATAAAATAAAGCATAAATGAACTCAAACAACTACTATTTTGGGGATCCCCTTGTTTTTTTTTCTTTGAAAACACGTGTTCTGTTTCTTAACCAATGTTTCTTTAATGCTTCTTAAAGCTAAGCTTGTTTCTAAACACAACTACGCAACAAGCATACGAAATGTCTTAAACATTTTAAGTAATATGCTTGAATAGTACGTTTTCTATCTCTAAAGTTAGACATTACTGTTGGCCACATTTTGTATATACTGTACAGTATAGGCTTATTATATATTTTCTTGATTATTGGTAATGGCGTCCCACATCGGCTGACCGGTAATAGTAATGATAATGATCCCGGCTTTGGCTGCACCACTGACAAAATACCTTCTGCTATATCGTGCAGTTAACACAGATGTGTATTTTTGACCTTAAGTGTTTTTTCTCTCTCATTTGGCCGCTCACTGGCTTGGCTGACATAGACATCTTTAGAGAGCTAGGGCGAGATAGGCTCACAGGGCCATATAATGAAGAGAAAACACTAGAAACTCCAGAGACTTTCATTTATCATTATGTATATATTTGTTTTATTCTTAAACCTTACTCATCAGCTATGAACATGAGTATGAGCACTGTAGTCTCTCTTTTTCATCCTAATTGCTACTTAATTAAATACTAGTACTTGAGTGCCCGGGAGCCCTTAGCAGAAACCCGGCTCGTCCAAACGGCTCTCCAAGCACAAGCACTGGGAAGCTGCCAGTCTCCAAATTGGATCACAGGCTCTTTTTAAATTGGAATCGGTGTTGAAGTATCAAAGAGATTGGATTGCTGACAGCGAGCAGAATTAAGGCATTAACCATAGCATCTGTCCAGGTTGTGGACGAGACGGAGCAAAGAGCAGGACAGCTGTCCCTACGGTTCATACGCCGAGAAAAGAGATAAGTGGCCGGTTTCATCAGGGTTGGAGCTCTCTTTATGTTCTTATGTGTCGTCCAGAGGTTTGTGTTTATTGTGTATGAGACCACCAATGTTATTTTAAGTAAATATACAATAATATTTCAAACCTGTATGACTATCTTTCTTCTGCAGGATATTTTGAAGAATGTTGGTAACCAAACAACAGCAGTACCCACTGACTTGGATTGGTTTTGTGTCCGTACAATAGAAGTGAATGGGTACCACCGTTGTTCAGTTAACAACATTCTTCATAATAGCTTCTTTTATGTTATGCATGCGGAAGAAATAAAAATATACCGAAATATAATGCAAGAAGTATGAATCATGTCATTCCCAATCAACAGGTAGTTTTGTCAAATTATCTAAAAATATTTCATTGTATGTGTATTGAATACATAAGATTCAAGCTATGAAATTAGCCTTAGCAAGACAAAACTGCCTGCAAGTGAAAACTGCATTTATTCATACAGGAAAAAATGACAAAAATATCCTTATATAATATTGCAATCAACAGCACATAACAGTCCTCTGCAGCATTACAGGAATCCTCCAAAACGACTCATGCAAAACATGCCAAATCCAGGCCACACTTACTAATGTGATTATTTTCATCTTCCATAACCATTAGGACCATGTTTCATGTGCACCTGATGGGTTACGGTGTTGTGGGGTGAAGAGTCGTCTCTGATCAGCCCCTGCGGCTGGCTAGAGGAGCTTTAATGGATGATATTGTGGTTGTGGGGGTAATATAAGCCAGAGATTAAACAATGTGGACCTTTATCTTCTGTTATACCTTATACTGGTGGACTTTTATAGTGCCTGGGAGGCCACCCATGGTCTTTCCAGAGCTAGTAAAACCGTATTAGTGGCATCTTTTAATATCTGCTCTAACAAAATATTATCTACACTCTAAAAAAAAGCCGTAAAAATAGGGCACAATATACTGTATTAATATGAAGGAATTTTCCGTGTTCATTTTTACAGTTGTTTTACCTGTATTTTACATTTTGCACTGCATTCATTTGCATTTTAGCATTAATGGAAATGTCCGTAAAATAAAGGAAAATGTACTGGTAATTTTCTGCCAGTACTTTATCTGTTTTTTTACGGGATTTTTTTTACAGTGTAGTCACGGACTGTAGGAAGAAGGTTTGCTGCATAGAGCTATATAAAATAAAAAGTTGAAGTGCCTGGCCTGCTTGAGTTGAAAGAATTATTGCACATTTACGTCTGATTTTGTCCATCACTGGTAAAGTGAAGCTCCTTTCACTTCTGTAATATAACATTTAAGCAAAGACTAAATGCAAATAAATGAATATATACTGTAAATACAACACAACACAATTTTATACATAGTGCTTGATTTGAAAAGTTTCCATTTTAAAATCAATTAGAGCCATACCCAGGGTTGCCAAGTCCACTTTTTTTACGTGGGATTGGACTATTTTTAAATCTGTGTTAAAGGTGGAAGGGTTTTGTTCATCAATGGTCAATTTGATAGTAATTTATGAAAACAGACTTTATGAATTTTACTATGCAGTGATTTAAAAAAAATTGTGTGTAATGCATGACAGTGACCATAAAATATATATTTACATGTGTGCCTTTTACGTACTGGAAACATGAGTGGCATATTTTGAGTTTTGGTATTTGGGCTGGGGTCATTGGGCTAGTTTTGAGCTGGTTTTGATTGGCCATTGATCTCGTTTTGTTACGCAGATCTGGCAACCCTGAATGTCCATACCTGAATGAAAGTGTATTTTCTATAACAAGTAGCTATTTGGCTGTAGTTAACAATAACCAAGTCAACAAGTTGATGTCAGTGAAAAAAATACTCAAGAAGCTGCAAAGTTATTATTTTAATAAAAGTTTTTTTAATATGGTGCAGTAATGAATCATTCACAATAGGAGTGCATTATACTACTTAAAGGGACATTTCTTTGTTCCGATGAACACCGAGATGGATATTTGGAAGAATGTTTGTAACAGTTCATGGTCACCACTAGTAGGAAAATCACTTTTTAATATCTTCTTTTGTGTTCAACAGAACAAAGAAATGTATAAAGCAATTTTTCCTACTATGGTAGTCAATGGTCGCCAAGAACTGTTTGGTTATACACATTGTTTCAAATATCTTTCTTTGTGTTCATCAGAACAAAGAAATTTATACAGATTTGGAACAACTTGAAGGTGAGTAAATGAAGACATCATTTTTACTTTTGGGTGAACTGTTCCTTTAAAGGAGCAATCTGGAGATTTTAGCGGCATCTAGCAGTGAGGTTTGGAAATTGCAACCAGCGGCTCACTCCACCCCAGCATTACGGTGGCTGCACAGAACTAAGATGTCATCGAGTTTTGCTTCTTTCCCGATGGATATAACGTATTTACGAAACACGCTGTGTAAAGCAATTTGTCCGTTTAGAGCTACTGTAGAAACAACATGAATTCCATGCAAGGGAACCCGCGGTGTATGTAGATAGAAATAGCTCATTCTAAAATAATAAAAACATAACGCTTCATTGTGTAAGGTCTTTATACACCTCAATAGACATAGTTTTGTATATGATATTGCATTTCTGTCAATAGAGCCTACAAAAAATGACACACTGGACCTTTAAGGTAAATTGCTAATTCATGTTGGTTTATAGATAGGAAAAATATGTTGTCTTAGACAATATAATATTCCGTTGAAGTCCCACACTTCAGTATTTTAGCTGCTCAGTGAAAATTGTGTTTGAACAGAGTTAGGCAAAGAAGCTGGCGTGCAAATATTCATCCGTTTGAAATAACTACTATGTGTGCACGACAACATTTTTCTGTTTGTTTATGCAAGTAAAACTTGTCATTTAGATACTATAATCCAAGTATTCAAATAGTAGAGCACTCGTTTCTGACTGAGTGTCACTGAGTGTCACACTTGCTCCCGTGTGCCCTTCTCATGTGGATTTAGAGTCTTGAAAGACAGGACTGTGTGTGTGTTATGCTGTGAGGTTTCAGGGCCTTACCCTAAGACTTAGATAAGTTGACAGTCTGGAGCTGGATAACCCGTCCCATCCTCCACCGGGAGTACAACCCGTACGCTCATTCTTAGTCACTTTGTGATCACGAGTCGCGATCGAACGGCTCACGGGACAGACAGAAAAGATTGTTAAAACTAGGACTGAATGGAGAAAGAGAGAATTCAAAGGTGGGAAGAAACTGAGAGCGAACGATTCAAGGCACAAGACTAATTCATATTGAAAAGAATTGTCTTGGAGGCAGTGTTGTGTTCTGTGGTTAATTACCTATGGCTTAGACAATTACTGTGAAGCAATCAATGTCAACAGGAAACGCTCTTTGCACACTGTACCTGAATCAGTGCTCTGCACAGTCTGCTGTTTGATAAATACAAAGCAATCTAATGCATCGATCCGGCCACAGGAG
The DNA here is from genome assembly GCF_024868665.1 of Triplophysa rosa. NCBI lineage: Eukaryota > Metazoa > Chordata > Actinopteri > Cypriniformes > Nemacheilidae > Triplophysa > Triplophysa rosa. The sequence goes on along the minus strand of NC_079906.1, from coordinate 11,895,363 downwards.
AGGCGCCAATTCCACCTTTAACAGCCTTAAAGTGGTGGAGCGGAGGGAAAAATACAATTCCAGTATAGACAGCTGTTTTCTACACCCAGATGTTTTTTGGAATTAAATGCTGATTTGAGGTGTGAAAGGTAAACTATTGATACATTCCATGTTGGAACGAGGGGTAAAGGATCATGAGGGTGAGCTGTAGTGTAAATCGATGGGCTCAAGGTAAAGATAACATACCATAGCAGGATGTCTAGGAATGAGAATTGTAAGTGTTCATTATCAGTTCATTTCAGCAGATAGAATAAACATAACGCTTGAGAAAAAATATATAATTTCTGAAAATTGTTGTGGATTTATTTATGGTTGTAACCATAAAAAACATGAAATAGTTTTAGTTAGTCATGTAAAATGTAATTCACTAACTTTGATTCATTAAAGAGATAGTTCACCCAAAATAGAAAATCTGTCGTCATTTGAATTAGAACTCAAAAGATGTTTTGAGTAATGTCTCGGTGGTTTTGTGTCCATACAATGGAAGTCAATGGGGTTCAATGTTGTTTGGTTAGTACTGTTCTGCAAAATGTCTTTCGTGTTCTGCAGTGAAGTAAGTCATACAGGTTTGAAATGACATGATGGTGGATTAATGATAAGAATTCATTTTGGGGTTAAACTCTCTTTCATGTTTTTGATTCATTAGAAAGAAGTCATTCGTAAGATGCATTTGCATTCACTGTAAACCGAACCGAAAGGCATTCAAATGATTTAAGTTGAACTAGAATAGGCTTTTTGGTTCCCAACCCTTGTTCTGTACTTTTCTAGATCCTCAAGTGTTTTTGTGTACTTTGTGTTGTGCTCGTGTGTACTTTAAGCCCAATGGTTAGCGATAACATTGCCTACCCAGGGGCGATTTTTGTTTGCATGCATGAGCATTCTGTTGAAGCGCGAGTGAGTGTTTGTGTGCGTACACGTGCATGTGTGTGAGAGAACGAGAGGATTTGTGTATTACTTTGCTCAGCACATGGCCTTGTGTATTCCTCATACTGTGCATGTGTCCCTGTAGCATTCGGTGTGATAGAGCCAATGCGATCGACTTCTTCTTTTTCCCCTCTCTTCTAAAAATATATATTTTAAACCACTGACAAGTATGCTGTCTTTTACTCTTCCTAAAGTCATTCTAAAGTTTTATGACATTTGTTTTAATTTAATCAGGGAAATGTTAAAGAATATTGAAATTGAAAGTGAATGCGAATGAAGATAGAGGTTGTCAGTTACTAACAGTACGCTTAACTTTATATTTTTAGTTTAGTCTTTGTGATCAGAATTTCTGTCCTTCTGAAAGTAATAAGCTATTTGTCTATTTCACAGACAAACTACGAAATGAACTAGGGTCTTTTATCACAACACCTATTGTAGCCACATGGTACAATGTACACAGGTACACATGTGACCTTTTCAAAGAGCAGTAAATCAGATGGAACTGAAGATTTCCATCAGCAACATACATCAGGCGGTCATGGATCAGAAGAGAGACCTTTTATTAAAACCTCTGAATGTTTGTAAGAAAGGAAAATCATGGGAGGTTGAGGTTATGGTGGATGGAGGGACATCTGTAGAAGATATAATGACAAAGAGCCGATGGGTCAAGGTTCTGCCGAGCTTTTGGTGGGATATTGGAGTTTTCACTCCAGAAGGACAAACACAGTCCACTATGACCTTTTAACACACAACAGATTTCTTTGGAAATTCTCACACTGTCTGCCTCACTCTCACGTATTCTTTTTCGTTTTGTCTGGCATACACATTCTGGGCGCACAAACTCATCTCCACACACTTTCCCTGAACGTCTTAGAAACGCTCTGTTGTGCTGGAGGAGCGGGCTGAATGCTCAGTGCCACAATAAGCTACAGCTCATTCTCCTTCAGAGAACATTGCATTCTGGGAAAGAGAAAGTGGAAAATAAGCGCAACGTCCTCAAAACAACCTAGACAGAAGATCTAGCCGCACATTTCCTCTCCTGATCATAGTAATGTCTTCAGTGATGGCATGCGCATGATCACAGCACCTCATTTATTAGACCGTAAACAGAACAGTTGCTTCTCCAGCAGATGAAACAGTTTTGATCGTCTCTTTCAGCTTGAAATGGTGAGTGTGAGACATCAGTCCCAAGCGGTTCTATCTCTTTCATTCCTCAGTGCCCAACCATCTGTCGCGGTGCAGTCTTTCTGTTCCTCAACTCTCTTTTCTGCTTTCATTCTCCTTTCGAAGGTTCTTCATTCCTTATTCGGCCTTTACACATATACACATATACACACAAACCACAACACCTCCGACCATTATGGCCCTTTGTGACATCGTGTACGCTCTTTGCCAGTAGACCAGAAGTGCTTTGTGCACTTGTTAAAGAGATCAAAAATAAAAATAAAATTCTGTTATGAATTACTCAACCTCAAGTTGTTCCAAACTGGTATAAATTTCTTCGTTCCGTTGAACACAAAGATATTTGGTAGAATTTATAGCAACTGAGATTTCTGGGGCACGCTTGACTACCATTAAAATGGTTGTCAAAGGTGCCCCAGAACTGTTTGTTTTTTCCAAATTCTTCGAAATGTTTCTTTTGTGTTCAACAGAACAAAAAAAAATACAATAATCAATGGTGCCGCAGAAATCTCAGTTGACCACATTCTTCCAAATATCTTTCTCTGTTTTCAACCAAACAAAGAAATGTATACAGATTTGGAACAACTTGAGGGTGAGTAATTCATGACAAAATGTTCATTTTTGGGTGAAGCCTGACATCACGCACCACCATATATGGAAGGTATAGCGTCCAACCGATGGCATAAGAATCAGATGCCTTAGGAAAATAACAAAATGATAATATACACTCATAGCGTGATGTAAAACTGCTGAAAACCCAGAAAACCATCCTTTATCTCCATTGATGTTGGAGATTCCGTGAGCCTGCAAACAGTTTATAAACAGTTTATAAACATTTTGCTTAAATGTCTGATATGGATAAACAGTGCTCATAAACAGCTTTTTTAATACTATCCTCCCTTGAAATGAGTGGAGTCTTGGACCCGGAAACAGTATTCCTTGCGCCACGACTTAACAAGCGGGTTGGGTGCGAGAACAGGATTTTTTAGAAGTAAGAATCCTATTTGTCTTCTCAACAGAGAAATAGATTTTTAATGTTGACATAAACCTTTCAAGACACACCTTCTATGAGATCCGAGGTTGGTACGCGATGGTATAGACTTCTCTAGTAGCCACAAGTCTGGCTGATTTCAATGGAAAACTACCCGCTTGTTAAGCCTGATGTCACGCACCACCACACAGTATATGGAAGGTCATATACTGTTTCCGGCTCCAACCGCTCAATAAGTAGCTATAGGCAAAGAACAAAAAAGGCTAATATACGCTCATGGCGAGCTGTAAAACTATCAGAAAACCGCGATCCTAACCTTCATCTTCATAACGAAATCTCACACGGTCAGTCAGCGATTTATTTTTCATAATTTATTCAAATATTGATTTCGGAGATTCCGTGAGCCTGCTGACTGTACGTTGAGTTAATACATGTTTCACTTAAATATGCAATAACAGTAAACAGTGCTCATAAACAGCTGTTTAAGCTGTTGCCCCACTTGAAAAGAATAGACGCATGGACCCGAAAAAGGTATTCCTTACATCACCACTTAACAACCGAATACTATTCATGTTCCCAAAGAGAGATCTACCAATCAGACAATTTGCTGTTACCATGGAAACCACAATCACAGCCAGAGCGCTCCGCAGCAACCGTCCACTCCCATGAAATATTGTGAATAAATGAGTCTTAAACTGATTATGCACTCGTAGCTGATCATTCTGAAAGTAACTTTAATTGTTTTTTATTTACAATCAATGGCTGGATGTCAATCGCTTTATATATAGCAGAGGTTTTAATTAGATGTCATTGGCAATACACCAGCGTTTTTAATTAGATGTCATTTGCAACACTTTATGTGATGAGTAGTTAATTCCCTTATAAAGTAGTTTTAATATGCAGTCTGATTTATATTTTGTTTTGCTTCAATTTTAAAGTTAGTGTTATTGTGATTTATCTTGGAGCTGGTTGTCTTGGTTAATGACTTAAGACCTAGTTCATTATTAAATATTGTTTATAATATCCTTATAAAGAAACTGTCTGCAAAAAAAAAACTTTGAGGCTGCTGAGAAACTGTTGCGCCCCACAGAGTCTTGCTTCATACCTGCACTCACATGAACATCAGTCATTTGTGACATCACAAGGACCCTACTCATAAATACACACACAATAGAGTCCAACTGAAGGCCTACAGTATTCTTAATCCAGAGTTATTATCTGAGTTTCTTTGGTAGAATATGTAAATCACTTTTCCTGATTCATAAGGCACTTTTAAAAGATTAAAGCGTAACAGTTTTGAAGCCGCTCGGCATGAGTAGGTCTCACCTTGAGAGGTTGCAACCCATGTGTGAGGGTAATGGACTAATGGACTTGGATCAGATGGTGCTTTGATTAGTGCTGTGGTGATGTCACCTTCTGTTTCATACCGGTGCTAGACATGCTGTAGAGGTTTCACACGAATCAGCAGTAAGCCACTGGAGTGATACAACTGCACATCCATATTTATGACCGAAGCCTTTTCACACACACACATGCACACACACATCTGGTTTATTATCTCCGTGGGGACAGTCCATAGGTGTAATGATTTTTATACTGTACGAACTTTTGATTTTATCCCCTAAACCAACCCCTAAACCTAAAGATCATAGAAAACGTTTTGCATTTTTAGATTTAAAAGAAATATTGTTCTGTACGATTTATAAGCTTTTTTGCCCATGGGGACCTCAATTTTGGTCCCCATGTGTTGGTGTGCATTCAGGTTAAGGTCCCCACCGGGATATTAAAACAAGGCCACATACACGCGCGCGCACACACACACACACACACACACACACACACACACACACACTTACAGTTTTGATTAAAGGAGGCAAACACACCTCAACACACGCTTTGCCCTTTCCATGTTTAAAATCAGTGTGCAAATATGTCCCTTGGAACTGTTGCTGTGTTTGAAGAGAATTTTCTTCTTTCTTGTGCTTTAGCCCTCAGCCAAATCTCTTCAAAGCATCTCTTTTCTCTATTCTCCAACAAAGGTGCACTTCTCACAACCTCATTCTAGTAAAGTCAAAGTCTTTTGGGCCCAATAAATTATCTTCCCACACTGACACTTTACATTGAATACTTAAGTCAGAGATGATAAGAGACAACACAACCTTAGTGATGCCACACTGGTGGCTCAGGGAAAAAAGAGTAAAGTGGAGAGTTATTGCTCTTGTCTGATTCAGGAGAGGGAAGGGTGTCAACAACATGCCATTGAACGAAAGCTGCTTTTCATGAATAGCAACACATTCTTAGTTCTATCTAGAAGATGGATTTGACATTGAAACTGATGTAAAAATAGTAGTTTGTAATTAACGGTAGCTTTCATGTAACATTTTAATTGCCTTTTTCCTTCAGTAGTTCATTAAATCTATCCTGTAGTGTGACAAATGAATAAAAAGGGTCACAAAGCATTATGTGCATAATACTTAAAATAAAACTGTTGTTAAATTTTTCTAAAGTGTAGCATGTGCAATATTAGCAAGCTATTAGCAAACTTGTCATGTTGCCAAAAGTTAGCTTGTCAGTATGCTAGGCTAGCATCCACAAAAATGATTAAAGCTCCAGCCTATTTTACGCTTAAGTCATACAAGCTCTTTTTCATTCTGAGATATCACACAGCAGGAATAAATAAATGAACCAGTTCTATATAAGCATATAATATAAGCATTTTAATTAATATTAGAGACATAAGAATTCTGACTAGCATGACTGTGTAGTGCTTAGGGCCCATAATGAGGTATAATGTGTGTATCAATTAATTTTTGCGGGCTCTTCTGTCATTGTGGGCCTTAATAATCTTTTTTCACTTTTAACATCTTTAGTCATGGCCCTGTAAGGTTGGTTTTTATTTCTTGTTGGCATGTTAAATAGCAACATTTAAGGAAAATAAAACTGAAAATAAATTAAAATTTGATAATGCCAATTAAATGTAACTGTATTCATATCTATATTGAGCATTTTGTTATACAGTATCATCACAGTTTGTATGACTATTTCTAATACATATTACTAGAAATTGCATTAATATCCACAGTTAAAATCAAAAATATGTCAATTGAAAATTTATTTTTAAACCCTTTTGATAAATGTTAAAAGATCAAGGATTTGCACATTTTCTTTACATTACGATGTTAGGCGCAAGATCCATGACACTGGATGCTTTGCTTCAGTGTAGAAAATCCTTCATGTCGTTCCTGCCTTTGGATAATATTTTTCCTTCAATCACAACAGAAGGGGCTTTATTCACAGACTTAGCCTTAGAGAAGATAAGAAGCATATATAAAGAGTAGCGTGGAAAGAGAGAGAGAGAGAGAACGAGCTGCAGAAGATGAATGAAGGAGCTAGATTAAAGAGGAGGAGGCAGAGGAGGCAGAGGAGGAGAAACCAAGGTGATTTCTAATGAGTCACAGGTTGATTCAGTCCATGCTAACATGTGGAGATTCACATGTGATGAATCTTTCCATTCAAACCATTCATATGAGGTGGAAGCGCTGCAGAAACGATCACGATACCGGAGAACACACACAGGTGTGTGCACCCCCACACAGCCCATCCAAACGCTGCAAAAACTAGCACATCCTCCGTTTAGCCACGGGGATTGTGGGAGTTCAGAGTAGTTTCTTCCAGCTTTTCTTTTCTCTCTTTCCATCCGTCACACTTTCTCTGGCTGCGGCTGCTACTTTCATACCTCTCTTTTAAGTGCGGAGCACCAGGTGTGCGCCTGCAGCACAGCATAGTTTTTATGCACTCGCGTGCAGCCAGCTGGCACGCTATCCCGCATCCTCGTCTTCATTACACAGACAGGCATACCGAAACAGATCCCTTCAACGTGGCAAGAACGTCCCTTCATCAAACGCTTACATCTTGACGTTTCCAGACTCTCCCACCTGGAAATGTTTGACTCGTTTTCCCTCATAGCTTGGCACAATCCTCCAGCTCCCGAGGAGTGTGCTGGAAAACATCTGCCGTGCAGGATGGGTGCTGGACATAGTTGTAGAGACTGCGATTAGCTTTTTTCTGTTTACTTTCAATTTTATTACATGGGTTAAGCCATTTTCCTCTACTTAGAGTTTGACTTTAATTTAACTGCTAAATCCACTGATGTAGCTATGTAGTGTTGGTATCTGTACAGTACGTTAGTTTGGGACGTAATTATGTACTGTATTTGCTCATTATGTTTCTGAATAACTGTTTCTTGACTAACCAATAACTGTCTACGTCTTAAAAAAATCTTGTTGTTCATTCTCTCCAATGCTTACTCCAGCTTTAATCCTCCTATAGTTGCATGGCCTTGTAAACTAACGGTACTGTTAAGCGTGTTGACAAAATGGATAAAAGCATCTGCCAAATGAATAAATGTAAACGTAAATTATGTTTCTGAATATCTACAAAGGAGGCTAAAAATCATGATATAAATATAGAGTACTGTATGCTCTTAAAAAATAAAGATTCCAGAAAGGCAGCCTGAAGCCATTAGAGAAAATACTTTTCCAAAAATTACTTTTAATTCTCTAGTTCTTTAGATCATTTATTAACTCCTCTCCTCCAACTGTCAGTCTGCTTCCAGTTCCATTGAAACACCTACTTTTCTGGAGCCAATCAATTTGCAGTGGAAAAAAGCCACATCCTCTATTTTTTCTTCATTTTTTCATTAAAATGTTTATTTATTTTTTCTACTATAATTTTGTTTTCTTATTTTTTTATTTTCTACACCTAATATATTGTGCCAAAACTAGCCACTTATACAGTTTTTTGTACACAATGCACAATTTTTAAGTACAATAAAATTGGCTTTACAAGTTATTTCAACTTACTATTTAAAACTTTTACCAGTGGTGAGTTGCTGTAACTTATAAAATAAAATAAAAGTTAAAGCTGCTTAACTTAATGAGTAGCAGTAATAGAATGTATTTTTGTAGATATTTAGTTCATTTAATTGTTGATTGTACTTAAAAAGTTAAGGCATGTAAAAAAATGTCACATGGTAGGGGGGTGCACACCCTAAAAAAAATCTTGTAAAGTTTCTGGCAGCTGGGGCACATGAATATTCAGTAAAATATTTCCCTTTTTCTTGTAAATTTGCGGTCTTTTCCTGTAATTTGAAGTTTTTTGAAAAAAAAAAAATAGTGAAATTACCGTTTTTTTTTGGACATTATACATGAAAAATATGTAAAAAAAAAAAACTGTAAAATTACATTTTTTACAGTATAGATTTCCTCTTTTGTCTCCAAAGAACCATATACTGGAGCTGACTTAAAAACGTTTTACAGCCTATAATGCTTCTGGATAAAAAAGCGTTTTTAGATGAAACCAAGGTAAGAACCTTTGGAAAACCCTTACTTTCTGCAGCATGCAGGAATATCCGAATGCCGCAACTTAATTATTACACAAGGGAGATATCAGTGAAAATTGTTCAATCCTTTCCAGGATAGTTTTCCACTCTCTGGGTAATTGGAGAACAATGTCCAGCACTTCTACCTCTAATTAAACAACTGATAAGTATTTAATTCCCAAAGAAGCAATTGAAAACACTACAATAAGGGCTGAAGACGAATCTGCAGATCTCTAATTTCTTATTGCCCTGAGCCAGCAGTGTGCCGAATTCCTTCCGATGATAACAGCGAGACACCTTTGGCGGCGAGGCTGGGCCTGAGAGAGAGTATGAGTTGCGGATCTTTCTCGTAAAAATGACAGAAGCAAAAGCATGCACTATAAAGAGAAAAATCCCAGTGCTCTCCTGGGACGAGTTTATCTGGAGTGCTCAGCGGCATTAGGTGTGCAGGGGAGAGTGGGGTCTCCGTGTGTGTTCGTGTGCGCAAGTGGCGCTGGGAAACGCTAAGAAGGATGAGGAGCCGAGAGCTAAGTGCTAGACGAGATTTCTTGAGAGCCGCTTCTGTGTTCTTCAGCTTCATCGCTCCTACATTGCCGGTATTTATAAAACCGAGAAGGTCTCTTGATTTAAAATGGAAGCAAAGAAATACACCCACAGGTGCAGACGTGAGAGGAGGTGAGCGTGTCGAGAGGGAAGAAACAAGTGTGAATGTGACAGTAGCAGCTGAGATTAGGTTGATCTGTGTGGTGTAGGCCCTTTCTGCGTTGATGTTGCGTTTGTTTTGGGCTTTATGAGATTCAAAATTTGATATTGACTTCATACTGTAATGATTAGTGGATGTGCACATGAGAGATTTCGGACCCATTTATATACAGTATACGTAAATGTGTGACTACAGTAATGTCTTTGTAGCTTCCCTCATGTGTCCATTTTCTATCCTGTCTTTACACAGTGAAAGCTTCCCTCTTCCCGCTTACATTATTATCATAGCAACCTATGTAGATACACCATTGACTACACCATCTGAACAAACAGATTAGGTTTCATCACTTGCAAAAGTCAGAGATCACATTTGTGTGCTGTGTGAACAAAGCCTCAGAGATACAGCAATAATATTTTGAGGGGTTGTGAATCACAGTTGTCTGGGTTTGTGCATCACCTGTCTGTGGGCAATACTTCAAAACTACTTTTCAAAAATCATGTTTTTTATTATGTTGTCATGTTTTTATTGCGTTAGCTAGCTGTATTTTTTTAGTTATTATGGCTTAAATCAAAACAAACCAACTGCAGTTTGATTGATATTAATTGGAATGCACAATAAAAAAACATGATATTTGAAAAAACGTATGATTTATCTCATTTTGGAAATAAACTCTTCATATATAACAGTCATCCCCAATTGGCGGACCACGGGCTGGATCCGGATCTTTGCTTCGTTTCATCCGGAATGCGAGACAGCCTAATAAACCATTAAAAACATTTGACTGGCTGTTTAAATTGAGCCGCGCGTCTACACAACAGAGAATCGCATCACACGCGCTCTCAGGAACATTTATGTAATTGATCTTTTGCCGCTATATCTTTATCTAGCACCAAACGCGCTTCATTTGAACCCTTTCCACTCCATGCGCGCTGCTTCTGTCCCGCCAAAGACGCGCAGCATGAAGAGCAGCAGACACGTGCTTATTTTAACAACAGTAGTGCAGACACGCAGAGCAGGTAAATGGACACACAACAGTAAACGAAATGCAGCAATTTGTAAGTATTTGTATCTGTCAGTCTGTTTACTGTTTGCTATATGTCTCCAACCTTTCGACCAGATTTGTGATATTTTATGAGCCATGTCGTTTTTAATCTACATTTAGCATTAGCATTATTGATCAGCATGTAAACTTTTGTGACCCTGTGAAAACCCATAATCTAATTAATTATTAGATAACAAGCATCAAAGATTAATTTCAAGAATTAATTTCACTAAGATTTCAATCTTTGAAATGGTATTATTCAGTCAATATTGAAGATGTTGCTATATTTTCACAGAATTGTCTGTAGGGTGATTTTATGTAGAAAACAGTTAAAGACTTTTGCTGGGTTTTCACAAGCAGGGTCACTGTAGTAATGTTCGTGTAGGTGAGAAGGAAGAGATCGGGGTCAGGTTGTCTACTGGAGAGAAGAAATGTTTATTCACAAAATAATAACTCAGTCTAATGCTGACGCTGCGCGTCTCTGTTTCCAGCCTCCGTATTCCACTGGAGCTGACGATCCTCTCGTGAAGCAGTCCTCTTACTGGCTCCGTCTCGGTCTCTCTCTCTCTCTCGTAGACTCTGCTGGCTCTCACACCCCCGGCTCCTGTCTCCGAGCTGTTTATATGCATCCCCACACCAATCACTGGAATAGAGGACAGCTGATCATCATTTGCACTTCGCACCCCATTTACTCACCACTCTTCTCTCAGCCTTCTCTCCCGCTGCAGACCTTGCTAAATCACACACCCCTTGCCACA